>NW_027362769.1:369005078-369080078 GCF_046119375.1 Phyllobates terribilis
CACAAAAATGGAGCTTTAGAAGCTGAACAGATATAATGTAATTAGTCAGCGCAGCATTTTCTACATTTTTTCATCCATATTATAGCTGCAAGCTCAAAAATCCTGACTTGTGCACCATGTGTGAACCTGGCCCCATAGTTTTTTCGTAACCTCATGATTCCCCCCCCCCCCCCCCCCCCCTCCCCTCCCCTCCCCTCCAGACTGATGGACTTTGGCTGCAGAGTTAGAATCTAGTTTACTATTATTGAACTCTCAAAACTCCTCGTTATAACAAAGGTTTATAGGGCAATTTAATGAACAAAAGTGTTACCTGTTTATAAGCAGATCGGCTCTGAGGAATGCGAGGCTTCCTTAAACCCTTTGATTTCCGAATATAACTTGAGGAAAAAAAAAATTGGCCTCCAAACATGCATCCACACAGTTAGGCTATGTTCACATGTGTTTTTTGCTGCATGTTTTTGTTTCCCCCCCCCCCCCCCCCAGGCAAAAAAATTTGCTGCGTTTTTCATGTTGATACAGTTTAGTGCCTGTTGTTCCTGAGTTTTCTGCACCAAAAAACGCGGTAAAATCTTACTCATTGCTTTCTATGGGTGAAGAAAAAAAAAAAAAAAAAAAAGTGACTTGCTCTTTGATTAGTAGGCTCTGTGTGATGTCACGCTGCATCAATGACATCAGAAGGTGCTTGGGTTGACAGCAGATAAGGAGCATTGCTGGGCTCTGGGGCCTCTGGACCAGGGTCCTGCAAATTTATTTGTTAATGTCTCGATCCTACTGCTTTTAAAAAATAAAAAAATATATATGTTTTTCCATTTCATTTTTAGTCCCCCTACAGGGACTTTAATTTGCAAACATGTCTCAACCAAATCACACCACTTTTAAGTGCCACTGGCAGTTAGATGGTGATATAATTGGTTATACATTTTACTAGGCCCCAATAGCCGCCACATTGTTTTTCTATTATAAGGGGCGTCATATGGCGACACGCAGACCACCTATGTGTCTGCAGCATGGAGCCTGTATTGTGCCTCGTTATAGGCTCTGCCATGGGGCATCACTGCCTACATTTAATTGAGCCCCCCCCCCCCCCCCCCCCCCACCACCACCGAATTGATTACAGATTTATTGGCAGTTTCCTATTTAGTGACATGACCCGTAGAAGTCACATTTTACTGGAAAAACTGGATTCATACACTATGCGCCATTTATGAGGTAGCGAGGCCTTCGGGTCTCCTCAGGGCCCTGTTAACACTTCTGCCCCTGCCCTCAATATGGCAACGGCTCGAATACACTGTGGAATAATCTATACGGGGCCACAATGTGCATCATCGTATCATTTACTAGCCATTATGGGAATACGGTCAAGGCCTAGCTCTGGGGAGAGTGCAGTGCAGCCATATTTTCCTTAGTTGTCATGGTGACCCTGATCAGGGAATGGGAGCAACCTGAGGGCCACGGTGCTAAAGGGAGACAGGATCTTGACGACTGAGCCACTTCTCCAGATTAGGTGGCCGCGTCATACGACTAATCTGCTTACAGGGCTTGAACCAGATACATTCACTTCGTATATGAAAGTGTCAGCGCCATAAAGCTGGTGGACATCACCGAAGGAGGGGAGGGGGAGAATTATAATGTATATATATATATATATATTTTACACACACACACGTGCCTATGACAACACTTCCTGCTTTATGCCCAGGCAGCACAAGGGGAGGGTCGATATTATGCAGCCAAGGTTCATCATGTGAGGAGAACACTGAATAAAGGCTCTTACTCTTAAGAGATGGGCTTGGGTTCTGATCCTGATATTGCTGAGGTCCACATGCGTTGAGTTCCGGCTTATCCAGCTGCTGCTCCACCTCTTGCCAGGCTGAACAATACGTGCAAGAAAAGGTCAAAATATCAGTAAAATGTTGATCGTGCTCATATGAAATAATATGAAGAAGTGATTATAGTCTTCAAGGGTATCGGTTACTAGGTCAAAAGTGGACAGTTTTTTGCCCTTATTTTATTCCCGCAGCTCCCCTTAGTATTCTGTTTTTTTCTTATTTAAAATCCGCCATACAGTTCCAAAGATATAGGCCTTTTTAATTAGTGCCAATTTTTTTATGGTTTTTTCAAGGGGGTGTGGCTAACAGGGTAATAGTCTGCTTAATGTATGAAAGACACACCCCCTTGTAAAAACCATAAAAAAATTGGCAGTAATTAAAAAGGCCTATATCTTTGGAACTGTATGGCAGATGTTAAAAAAACAAAAACCTAAATAGTCAGGGGAGCAGTGGGAATAAAATAAATGCAAACAATGGCCACTTATGACAGATCCTCTTTATTCTGGAGGGGTCTACAACATCTTTAAATGATCTCAGACTTCTAACTACAAAAATAAAACCAAACACACCAACTTTACTTATTAGAAAGGGGTTTGCCGTGACTGACATATTGATGACCCATCTGTAGGAGGGGGCCCCCCCATCACTCCTATGGGTTTGCTAAAAACTGCTCTGGCAGCAGCCATAAATATGCATTGTACTGGGCAGAACTCAGAAGCCCCATACATTGCTTAGCGGCTGTTGCCGAATGCAGCTTTTTAGCTACCCCTCACTTAGTTTTGTCCACTTCCGAAGTGTTTTTCAGCTGCTTGGTGAGAGTGCAGGGTGTCAGACCCCCAATGATTTATCTTAGGAAGTCCTGAAAAACCAAACCCCTTTAATAACTCATTAAGTACAGGTCGGTGGGGGTCCGTGTCCTGGCACCCCCATCAATTAGCTGATTTAAAAGGGATATTCTCAAGTTTGAATGTTACCCCCTATACACAGAGAGGAGGGGGGGGGGTGACTGCTGGGGCCCCACAGATCCCAAGAGCCATGACGGAATGGAGCAGTAGTCGATCATGTGCACCTCGCTACATCCATTCTAGTAGGAGTGTAGAAGACCATCATCTCTGGTGGTCCCATTAAAAAAGGAATGGATCAGATGTGCACATAATTGACCTCCGCTCCATTCAGGTTCTCGAGTTCTGTGGATGCCCTCAGCAGTCGGCCCCACCAGATAGTGGAGAACTTTCAGACTCGGGAATGCCCCTTCAAAGGGACCCCAGCTCTCCAGCGAGCACAGTCCAGTCACGTACATTGGTTAGGAAAATCCTCATACATGGCAGTCACTGCTCTTAGCCTTACCCTGATATACAAAGCGGACGTTCTCCTCGTGGGCCGGTGTGTACGCGTCCTCTTCTGACGTGGGGCTAAGGGATGCGCTGCGCTTGCCGTTTACACGACTGAACACTAGTTTTGGAGCAGAAGGGCTGTAAAAGAAAAACAGATCTGTGTCACAGGAAGATGGCGTATTCCAGGAGGTGTCCTACAACAGAAAAAAAACGCAATATATACAAAAGATATAGAAATATATAATTTTCCATATGATTTCGTTTTGTATTTGACCATGAGCATCGCAAAGTATTCACACGGGGAGTTATTAAATCATGGGAGCTTCCAGAACACCATATGCATTACTTCCCACGTCAGCCATTATCTCCAGAAAAACTAAATATACTGGACGGTTTCAGAACTGGAAAAGTAACTTAGTGCGGCGGGACAGGGACGATTCACTGTGCAATGGTTTCAGGTAACGTCCAATGTGGGATAGCTGGTGATCCCTCCCTCTAATAGGGGCACAGCGTACACAAGGTCAAACTGGACAATTGGGCTAATGTAATGCAGAACAGACAAGATTTAGGGAAGACCCTTTCACCAGTCTACATTGCACATCCATCAGGATCAAGTCTTATAAAGGTTTTGTGCATTTTTTAAAAAAAAATGTATTTATTTATTCTTTTAAATGTGCCAAAGCCGACTTGTTATTGATAGGCTTTTAATATTTTTTTTTCTCTTTTAGGCTTTTAACTGAAATTAGCAAAAAAAGAAGTCTTTTGTATTTTAAAAGGGGACTTGAACCTGCGATCATTTGGTTTCTTGTATTTTATACTGCAATACTTCAAGTAGATTGTACATTTCACTATGAAGCCTGGCACAAGGATGGGCTTCATAGAAGTACAAAGATGGCAGGAAAGGGGTGGGCAAACCATCAGCGCCCCATGCACCTGCTCATATCAACAGGTCAGTCCGACAGCCGCCTCAAGCACTGAGGGACCGCCTCTGTCCAGAACAGCGGTGGCCCATCTGCCACAGGATAGACCTCTCCATGGCAGGCAAGGATTAGTTCGTTACATAATTTAGAAATTCCTCTTGCTCCACAACATAAACTTTGCAGCAGGGGTGGGAGGAAAGTGATAATGACTAAAAAAAA
Organism: Phyllobates terribilis; assembly: GCF_046119375.1. NCBI lineage: Eukaryota > Metazoa > Chordata > Amphibia > Anura > Dendrobatidae > Phyllobates > Phyllobates terribilis. Next base: position 369,009,381 of record NW_027362769.1, read on the forward strand.
CAACAATAAGCCCACGGTCATTTAAATTTTTTTATTTCACAGTTTCAGCAGTCACCGTATGGGACAAATATATTCACATATTATTTTATTAGTTCAGACAGCTACACATGCAGAGGTAGCATGTTAATTTTTTTTCGATTTGAAGAAAAGGTGGAGTGGAGGGGGCATATAATATTATAATTATTATTAACTGGGCGCCCTAGGGGACTTGAGCAAGACACTGCAATACTACAGTATTGCAGTGTAATAGTACAGTATTGCAGCTCAAGTCCCCCAGGGCAACCAACTAGTTTTTTTTTTGTAAAATGACCTGGTGTAGGCCAAGGTTCATGGGTGTACAAACATGGCAGAAGCAGCCATGGTAATGCCATAAAGGGGGAGGGTAATGGGCTTCGGTGGGGACGCCTCTCCCCATTTCCTACCTCTTAAATACAGCTGTTACATATGATGGACAGCAGCATTAAAGAGGTTAAACTGCTGCTGAAAAAAAAGGAGGTAGCTCCAAACTGTATATCAGCTCCACAAGCGCATTTACGGCAGATGTCGCACATTAATCCTGCGCATAGTGACACCACGAGCCTCGCAAAGTGCTGGTGCCATCCCTGACCGCCATATACAAGCCCAGATTAATAGGATCATCCGGTAATCCCGAGTCGCGTCAATACAAACCCATGACCCTTGTTCAGCACCGGGATTGCATTTTATATCCGCACATTTGCATTCCTTCCTATGAAGCATTTTCCTGTAAAATCTGCTCAATGTGAACCAGCAGCTATCACTGCTGCATTTAACCAGCATTGTAGGCAGACATGGAAGGGTTAAGAGAGTCCAGCCCCGTCACTCCCACCGACTAAACCCAGCCCTCCCTGTAAAACACCATGTGACAATGACACCGTGCGCATGGTAACCTCTGCACAAGGTCACGCTGCGCCGGTTGCCTTTCACCCCCAAACGTAAATGGAGATCGGAGCCAATGGCGATTCTGTCCTGGCTGTGCGCCCCAGGATGTACAGGGTTAATAAATTTAAAATCCTGGGGGGGGGGGGGAATAATGCACTCTTAACCCATTCATATCCAGGGTGCACAGATTAAAGCGGCAACACTGGGACAGCCAACATGGGGGTCACCCCCTTGCAATGTCTTAACCCCCCACCGGTACTGACCTTGGAAGGGGGTCCCAGCCGTTGGGTAAGGTGGGGATCAGCAGCTGCTGCTTGCTCTTCAGCTCCTGAAGCTTAGTGTCAATCTGCTGCTTGGGACCTGGAGAGGAAACACAGTTATCAATATGGAAGTGCGAGCGATACATTGTAACAACATGGAACATTACAGAAATGTATCATCTGCGGCAGGGAGGAAGTACAGGAACCACAAAGCGGCTGCGCTGCTCCTGTGATCGCTGCAGGAACGTAATAACACTATAATAGCCACCTGCAGCTGGAAGGTCAGCCAACATGGAGGCAGGGGGTCCTACCTGTTCTCCTCTGGGTGGTGAGCTTGCTGGGTCCTCGGGTGATGGTGTACATGACGGGGAAGGGGAGCACTTGTAGGATGCGATGCCCCCAGTAGGAAGAGCAGGCTGCCTGTGACTTTTGACTGCAGCAGCTGGCGCTTTAAGAAGGCATGTGCTGAAGGACACGCCCCCTCAACCCTCTTAAAGGGGCAGCTTGCTTATCTAACAAGTTGTGCAATACTGGTTGCAGTTTTTTGTAAACTTTTTTTTGGTGATGTTACTATAGACAGCTCACTGTTTATACATAGCATGGCTTACACAACCAGTATTTGTCTAATGGGATCCGAAAACTTGTAATTATGTGTGCCAACATGCAATGTGACAATGCATGAAAAAGTTATCACACAATGCGGCATGCAACTTTAATTGGACCCTATAGGGGGAGGGGGTTTCTACCCATGCCAAAAGGGAAAAATGTAACTGGGTGCAATCATGATATGGAAGATGTAGTAAATAAGACGCTAGGATGTGAAATCGCAATAGATCAGCGACTCTGGTGGTGGGACATTTGTGGGATTTGGCCGTAGATGTCACATGACATTGAAATCTCCACGTTGCAAAGCCAAAGTGGGCCCAACCCGCTGACTTCAGTGGGACCGATCAACAATCTCATGTGACACTTTGTCCCTAAAGATGAGGGAGCAGATGGGGCATGTTGGTTTTCAATATGCCTGATCCTTTTGTTTTCAGGGAAGATAAGCAACAATCAGAGATGTCTGGTAGCAGCTTACTCCCCTTTCTCCATAGAGAACATATGCATTCTCTCCTGTACGGAGCGTGCATATGTGTGTTCTCAGAACAGTCCCTAGCGCTTTTTCTTTAAAGGGAACCTGTCACGTTGAAAATGTTCTCTGCTCTATAGGCAGGAGGCTACAGAGCAGGAGGGGCTGATCAGATTCATATTCATTTCTGTGGGAAAAGTTTCAGCAAAACTTGCAATTTAGCCCTAGAAATCGCTGGTGTTTGTATGGACACAAGTCCAGTGGGCAGTCCTAGTAGTGATTGACAGCCTTCCCTGTATGACTGTGCATGCAGAGGTAGATGTCATTCACTACTAGGACCACCCACTGGACTCAAATGCATGCAAACACCAAGGATTTCAGTGATTGTCAGTCTCCCCTGTAGGACTGTGCATGAAGATAGCTGTCAACCACAGAGTCGGACCGCCCACTGGACTCCTTTGTATACAAACAACAGGGATTTCAGTGATTGTCAGTCTTCCCTATAGGACTGTGGATGCAGAGATAGCTGCCAGTCACTGTTGGGACCGCACACTGGACTCCTATGTATATAAACACCAGATATTTAAGTGATTGTCAGTCTTCCCTGCATGGCTGTGTATGTAAGAGAGCTGTCACTCACTACTAGGTCCGCCTACTGGACTGCTATGTATATAAACACCAGGGATTGTCAGTCTTCTGTGTAGGACTGTGCATGCAGAGATAGCTGTCAATCACTACTAGGTACGCCCACTGGACTGCTATGTATATAAACACCAGGGATTGTCAGTCTTCCCTGTAGGACTGTGCATGCAGAGATAGCTGTCAATCACTACTAGGTCCGCCCACTGGACTGCTATGTATATAAACACCAGGGATTGTCAGTCTTCTGTGTAGGACTGTGCATGCAGAGATAGCTGTCAATCACTACTAGGTCCGCCCACTGGACTGCTATGTATATAAACACCAGGGATTTCAGTGAATACATTACAAATAATACTGAATCTTTTCCCACAAACCTATATATCATTCTGCTCAGCTTCTCTTATTCTGTGCTGTCCACAGATCGGACTGCATGTACAACATGACAGGTTCCCTTTAAGCTCGCAGCGCGGTCTGCACGCAGACACAAAGGTGATATAGTGTACAATAGGGCGACTGCTGCTTATCTATGCAGAGCACAGACGGCGGCGGCTCAGCTGCTATTACAGGGTTACTCTGATTATTGCATCAGTGACGGTGTCAGACTTACTGCTGATATTACATCCATATAATCCTGCGGAGCACACCGCCCCGTCCTCACCGATCCTCCCACAATCGTTCACTCAGCTCAGCCAAATGCATGTTATTTCTATGGAGGGGATCAGCGGCAATCAGACGCCCCTTATCTGGGGGGGTAATATGGGTTAAATCCAACCTGTCCAGTCTGCAAATTTCACCCTCCAATAAGAGATACAGACACCTGGGGAAATCTGCCCAAAAAAACGACATGGCCATATTGTATGTCTCGGGGGCAGCCTGAATTTACAATGTCAATCTATCGATCCCATCATCCAACCTTACAGTCAGATGCTGTACATCTTTATATACCTAATTACTGCTACTCACAGCTGTGGGATTGTTACAATGTATCCAAACTAAGAAGAAATAAAACCCTATATTATCTGAACTGGAATCCAGGTTCATGCATTTTACCATATTTTATCATTTCTTAAGAATGTCCAGGAGGCTCCCAGAAAAGGGGACCTGGACAGAAAAGGGGGTTGTTCTCATTTTTGGGGTAGGTTTGCATTTACCTTCCCATTGATACATTGTAACAAACTATCAAAACAGTTGTATGAAGACTTGATTTGAGGGGTTTGAGCTCCTGTAAGCACCTGGGTCTGGGTATAACTACAACCTCAACATCTCATTGGGCTATGTTCACAAGTTGCATTTTTGCTGCGTTTTTTTTATGCAAATTAAATGCTGTTTTTACAGTCCCAGTAAAAGATATGAGATTTCAGAAATCTCATGCACGCACTTGTTTGTTTTTTCCCCGAAAGAACTGGAAAACTGCAGCACGTCAATTCTTTCATTGTTTTTGCAGCGTTTTTTTTTCATCCATAGAAGCAATGAGAAAGTGAAAAATCACTGCAAAAACGCAACAGCATTTTTTACTTTCTTGTTGCACCTAAGACTCCTTGTGGGAACACCGCCGTACAGTCAGAACATGCTGGGAGTTGTAGTTCGCAACGTCTGGAGAGCCACAGGTTACAGATCACTGCCCTGTAGGTATTATGCACCTGTAGACAAAATTCTTGTGTGTGTTAATACAGTGACATGTTTATAATCCAGAATGTCCAATAATCTGGAGCAGAATTGAGGGAAACGGAGGAAAACCAAATAGGAAATATTGTGCTGAGATCTGACATGTCTTCCTGATTCTCTCTGCTGACAGCTTGTGTTGCAAATATAATCCTGAATATTTGATAGTCCGGCAGCTGTCAGGTCCAATTGATGGACCCCCGTCTCCCAAATGTCAGATAAGGCATGGTGCAATCCTTGTAGGAAACAACAGACTGTACCCAAGGTCAGATGATCTCTGGCCAAGGTGACTGGTCTACAGACTGAGGACTCTCATCAAATATGCGTGGTCTATGAAGGGTTAATGGTGGACTCCCAAAAGCATGTGTTGTTTTAGGACAGCTGACCCTCATCATGCTGGGACTCAAGGTCACAACCAGCATCAGCCAAGAGATGACAGATTGTAGGGTCTAAACCTAAACTCTGCAAGAAATCTTATAAGATGGAAGATGCTACCGCCCTGCGCTCTGCATGGACATGAGAGATAATAGATACATATGAGATATATAGATGAATAGATAGATACATACAAAAGAGAAAAAAATCAGCACCAGCAATGGATCCGGGTGCTGTGCCTCCCAGGTAAATACCAAAATATTTAGATTTGAGAGTCCTCAGTGGTTGATACCTTTTAATGGCTAACTGAAAAGATGGTAACAAATTGCAAGCTTTCAAGACTATTCATGTTAGGGTGCAGGCATAGTATACCACAAAATCTGAAGAGTCACATATTTATACACAATAAGACACACAAAAAATGCAATAGGTAAGACAGGTGATGAAAAGCAGAGTTATTATGGAAAATATATAACTCTGCTTTTCATCACCTGTCTTATCTATTGCATTTTTTGTGTTTCTTATTGTGTATAAGTATGTGACTCTTCAGATTTTGTGTTATACTATGCCTGATGAAGAGACCTGAGTAGTCTCGAAAGCTTGCAATTTGTTACCATCTTTTCAGTTAGCCATTAAAAGGTATCAACCACTGAGGACTCTCACATCTACTGGCTAACACGGTACAAGAATATATATTTTCCCTATAGGTAAATACCAAACCTTCAATATAGTGAAAAAATTGGAAGCAGCACACTAACTTGTAAAGGTGAAAAAAAGTGCTATTTAATAGCCCATAATGGCGATGTTTCGGCTCCAAATGTGAGCCTTTCTCAAGCCTTGGAGCCGAAACGTTGCATCAGCCCTTATGGGCTAATAAATCACTCAAAGAGGAGTGCTGTCTTCATATTTTTGCATCTACTTAAAAGGTTTGGTATTTGCCTGGAGGACTTGCACCCATTCAGTATTGTATGCGGGCTGGTGCGGCTTCTTTTTTTTTCAGATAGATATATAGATAGATACAGGATAGGATAGGATAGATAGATAGATAGATAGATAGATAGATGAATGGATTATATATAAGATAGATAATAGATAGATAATAGATAAATTGATGGATAGATTATAGATAATATAGATAGATGATAGATAGATAATAGATAAATTGATGGATAGATTATAGATAATATAGATAGATGATAGATAAATAATAGATAAATTGATGGATAGATTATAGATAATATACAGTACAGACCAAAAATTTGGACACACCTTCTCATTTAAAGATTTTTCTGTATTTTCATGACTATGAAAATTGTACATTCACACTGAAGGCATCAAAACTATGAATTAACATATGTGGAATTATATACTTAACAAAAAAGTGTGAAACAACTGATAACATGTCTTATATTCTAGGTTCTTCAAAGTAGCCACCTTTTGCTTTGATGACTGCTTTGCACACTCTTGGCATTCTCTTGATGAGCTTAAAGAGGTAGTCACCGGAAATGGTTTTCACTTCACAGGTGTGCCCTGTCAGGTTTAATAAGGGGGATTTCTGGCCTTAAAAATGGGGTTGGGACCATCAGTTGTGTTGTGCAGAAGTCAGGTGGATACACAGCTGATAGTCCTACTGAATAGACTGTTAGAAATTGTATTATGGCAAGAAAAAAGCAGCTAAGTAAAGAAAAACGAGTGGCCACCATTACTTTAAGAAATGAAGGTCAGTCAGTCCGAAAAATTGGGCAAACTTTGAAAGTGTCCCCAAGTGCAGTTGCAAAAACCATCAAGCGCTACAAAGAAACTGGCTCACATGAGGACCGCCCCAGGAAAGGAAGACCAAGAGTCACCTCTGCTTCTGAGGATAAGTTTATCCGAGTCACCAGCCTCAGAAATCGCAGGTTAACAGCAGCTCAGATTAGAGACCAGGTCAATGCCACACAGAGTTCTAGCAGCAGACACATCTCTACAACAACTGTTAAGAGGAGACTTTGTGCAGAAGGCCTTCATGGTAAAATAGCTGCTAGGAAACCACTGCTAAGGACAGGCAACAAGCAGAAGAGACTTGTTTGGGCTAAAGAACACAAGGAATGGACATTAGGCCAGTGGAAATCTGTGCTTTGGTCTGATGAGTCCAAATTTGAGATCTTTGGTTCCAACCACCGTGTCTTTGTGCGATGCAGAAAAGGTGAACTGATGGACTCTACTTACCTGGCTTCTACTGTGAAGCATGGAGGAGGAGGTGTGATGGTGTGGGGGTGCTTTGCTGGTGACACTGTTGGGGATTTATTCAAAATTGAAGGCATACTGAACCAGCATGGCTACCACAGCATCTAGCAGCGGCATGCTATTCCATCCAGTTTGCGTTTAGTTGGACCATCATTTATTTTTCAACAGGACAATGACCCCAAACACACCTCCAGGCTGTGTAAGGGCTATTTGACCAAGAAGGAGAGTGATGGGGTGCTACGCCAGATGACCTGGCCTCCACAGTCACCAGACCTGAACCCAATCGAGATGGTTTGGGGTGAGCTGGACCCCAGAGTGAAGGCAAAAGGGCCAACAAGTGCTAAGCATCTCTGGGAACTCCTTCAAGATTGTTGGAAGACCATTTCCGGTGACTACCTCTTGAAGCTCATCAAGAGAACGCCAAGAGTGTGCAAAGCAGTCATGAAAGCAAAAGGTGGCTACTTTGAAGAACCTAGAATATAAGACATATTTTCAGTTGTTTCACACTTTTTTTGTTAAGTATATAATTCCACATGTGTTAATTCATAGTTTTGATGCCTTCAGTGTGAATGTACAATTTTTATAGTTATGAAAATACAGAAAAATCTTTAAATGAGAAGGTGTGTCCAAACTTTTGGTCTGTACTGTAGATAGATGATAGATAAATAATAGATAAATTGATGGATAGATTATAGATAATATAGATAGATAGATAGATAGATAGATACAGGATAGATAAATTGATGGATAGATTATAGATAGATACAGGATAGATAGATGATAGATAATAGTTAAATTGATGGATAGATTATAGATAATATAGATAGATGATAGATAGATACAGGATAGATAAATTGATGGATAGATTATAGATAGATACAGGATAGATAGATAATAGATAGATAAATTGATGGATAGATTATAGATAATATAGATAGATAATATAGATAGATTTTTGCTATAGATATTGGGTGGATTTGGATCTATAGATCTCTAGATAAATAATGAAGGTGATATTGGATATTGATGATGGACACAATTGTATCAATGTGCACAGGGAACCTCAGTAATGGAATTCAGTGTTTTTTGTGTCTTTGTGACGCGCCCCCTGGGCCTGTGCTGCTTCTGCTGCGCAGGGGGATACCCGGAGCCGGATCTGCTGGGGGTAGTAGTCCTCGTGGCGGTGACCCGGTCCGTGCCCAGGGTCAAACTAAGCGGCGGAGTTTAGTATAAGATGTTATAGTGTTCGACTACGCCACCCGTTGAATGCGGTTATGAAACCGCCGCTGCAGGGCAGACCGCTGAGGCCGGTGGTACGGTTGTGCAGCGTGGATAGTATAACCCCCAACGGGAGGGGTATGGCCTCAGGGCAGCGGACGTGGATGATGGGGATAGTGGAATTGCTCGCAGGCAGCAGGAACCACTCAGAGACGGTGCGGTGTAGTTCAGGGTCTTTACTGGTGGCAAAGGTAGACCCTCCCGGGAGTACTGGCTAGCGATCGGGGCCTGGTCAGTCCGTGAGCAGATAGGATCTCCCCTGGCCAGGCGGAGTTGTAGGCCTCCCCACTAATTGTACTCTTCCTGGCTACCTTGCTAGAAGCGGGTAAAAGTAGCCCACGTCCCTGAGTGTACCGTGTGGTGCTCACCCGTATGGCCGGTGACTCGGGGCCTTCTGGTAGCCTCCGCTCCACGACAGCGGTGCTGGTCCCACGCGTGTGACCGTGCCTTCGGGTTTCTTGGCCAGAGGACCTGAAATCCCCTGCCAGTCGGTTTCTGCTGCTGGGTATGGCTCAGTCCCCACAGCCTCGGACTCCGTGTCCGGTGAGATCTCTTCAGCCAGGACGAGCTCTACAGCTTCCAGTCTCTGACCCCTTTTATCACTGCTCCCACAGAGCTCCTGATCTTGCTCTCCCTGTATCAGCTCCACTCCAGACCAGACTGTGTCTCTGTCTGGGACTCCTCTTCTTCTTAACCCCGCCTCAGCCCCAGTTTATATAGGGGAAGTTCTTCCCCTCCCAGGACTGGGCAGGAGATGTTGCATGCTTAGGATTCCTGACCAGGAGACCTCCCACCTGCTCACAGACGTAATATTGCTATTACTGTGGTAACCAGACCCCTGGGGTTCCACATTTGTGTCACAGACACTTATTTGCTTTTGGATTTCACACAGCAGCCCGGACCTGCGCCCAGAATTCATATTGTAACGAGGTGACGGCCTGTTCTGTTTTCTTGACATAAATGACAGATTAATAGATATATGATCGTTAAAATGAGAAAAAAAAACAATTATTGTTGGAAATCTCCCATCATCTGTGCCGATCAGGAAACAAACCAGAGACCTCCCCTGGAATGACCTTCCATGAAGGACGTCCTTGGAGAATTGGATGTGTTGGGAGATTTCCCAACATGCTTTGCTCATTGACAGAATTTGGGAATTCTGGGGGAATTAGTTCTTTTGATCAGCCGAGGAGTTAATTAGTCAGTACCCATTAAAATATCTTGTTATTTGGCTGTAAGAACCCGAGCACATGGCAGGCGGGTGGCAAGAAAACCGCAAATCTAATGTGGAAAAGTGTTCTTGAAGCTGTTTTTCCCTCCACGGTGTGTTGCAGCCTTTTGACTTGTCAAGTCACTTCTTTTGTTCTGCAGCAAAGTTATCAAAATCTCTTTGAAATAAAACAGCTAAAAAATAATTCATAGTATGAATATTCCATTAAATTGAATAGGAAGAATTCAAAAATTGTCTGATGTTTTTTTTTTTCCGGAGGATTTGGGAACAGATCTAGTTCAAAATCCTCCTCAAAAACAATCTGTGTGACCCGAGCCTTGGTTCTTTCTTTCACAATGATCTTTGTAAACTTTGCAAACTTTTAAAAAGTGGCGGAAATTCTCTTCATTCAAATTGTAAGGCTTTGTGCACACAGAGGGATTTTTTGAACTGGTCAAAAATGACGATTTTTATGGTGGAAACTGGTTCAGAAAATGCTCCTTTGAGAAGTTTTTGCCTTTTCTGAAGTTCTTTTGAGAAGTTTTTCTTTCAGGAGCCACTCGTGATGAGAAGTGACATGCACTTTCTTTATTTCCAGTAGGCGTTTTTCAACACCTGAAACAGGAGGAAAAAGAAAAGAAAATGTCTCAAAGGACTGAACATACAGATGCATCTCAGTAAATTAGAATATCATCAAAAAGTTAATTTATTTCAGTTCTTCAATACAAAAAGTGAAACTCCTATATTATATAGCGTCATTACAAACAGAGGGATCTATTTCACGTGTTTATTTCTGTTAATGTTGATGATTATGGCTTACAGCCAATGGAAACACAAAAGTCATTATCTCAGTAAATTAGAATACTTCATAACAGCTTGAAAAATGTTTTTAAAATCTGAAATGTTGGCCTACTGAAATGTCTGTTCAGTAAATGCCCTCAATACTTGGTCGGGCTCCTTCTGCATCAATTACTGCATCAATGTGGCATGGAGGCGATCAGCCTGTGGCACTGCTGAGGTGTTATGGAAGCCCAGGTTGCTTTGATAACAGCCTTCAGCTCATCTGCATTGTTGGGTCTGGTGTCCCTCATCTTCCTCTTGACAATACCCCATAGATTCTCTATAATAGATTCTCTATGGGGTTAAGGTCAGGCGAGTTTGCTGCCAATCAAGCACAGTGATACTGTTGTTTTTATACCAGGTATTGGTACTTTTGGCAGTGTGGACAGGGGCCAAGTCCTGCTGGAGAATGACATTTCCATCTGCAAAAAGCTTGTCGGCAGAGTGAAGCATGAAGTGCTCTAAAATGTCCTGGTAGACGGCTGCGCTGACTTTGGTCTTGATAAAACACAGTGGACCTACACCAGCAGATGACATGGCTCCCCAAACCATCACTGACTGTAGAGACTTCACACTAGACCTCAAGCAGCTTGGATTGTGGCCTCTCCACTCCTCCTCCAGACTCTGGGACCTTGTGGCGTGTCAGTGACTGCCTTCTGGACATCTGTCAAATCAGCAGTCTTTCCCATGATTGTGGAGCCTACCGAAACAGCCTAAGGGTCCTTTTTAAACACTTAGGAAGCCTTTGCAGGTGTTTTTTTGTTAATTATTTTAATTCACTGAGTTAATGACTTTTGTGTTTTCATTGGCTGTAAGCCATAATCATCATTAACAGAAATAAACACTTGAAATAGATCACACTGTTTGTAATGACTCTATATAATATAGGAGTTTCACTTTTTGTATTGAAGAACTGAAATAAATTAACTTTTTGATGATATTCTAATTTAGTGAGATGCACCTGTATGACCAGCAAAGTGATTTTACAATAGTAATGATCAGGAAGGTTCTAGCAATCATTTGTAAGTGATTTTTTTCTGGTGTTTATTAGAGTGCACCCACTCAAAAAAAAAAAAGCCTCATAACTCTGTGTGCACATAACAGTTAAGCTATGTTCACACTGCGTTTTTTTCAGGAATTTTTGGAGAACAATTTCTCCAAGTGTATGCACACAATGAGTCTTTTCTTGAGTTTTTGAAGAAGAAAATGGGCGAAAAAGAATTCTACAACAAAAAAATGTTTGGATTTACACCCAGTTACAGCTTTAAAAACTCAGCAAAAACACCCAAAGAGTGCACCTACCTCAACTCTCCAATTAAAGGTAGTGTTTATTGAACATCTCGTTTTTTTTTTTTTTTTTTTGAGTTTCTGCTCCAAAAACTCAGCAAAAAAAAAAAACCAACAAAACACAAAACTTTAGGTTATTTTATTTTTTTTTTGCAGTGGATCTATTCTTAAAAAAAAAAGCCTCAAAAATCACTTAAAGGATTCCATCGGGCTCTGCTTCACAAAATATTTTTCAAAACTTATTTAAAAAAATAAAAAGTTCAGAAAAACTCCTCTCCTGTGCAGCAAAGTGGATTTTCCAGAGAAATTAATTGGAAGAGATTTGAAGAAGTTTTTAAAAGAGGATTTTGTGAAGGATCCACTACAAAAAAATCCAAAAAATAAAAAACCCTATGTGCACACATACGCTTTCACTTTCCCATATTAGGGTATGTTCACATGTTTTGACTCCAGTCTAATCCACAAGAAGACCCGCCGACCTTATTGTTCTTCTCACAGCACAGACAATATCGGCGCTGAGGTCACTGGATGCCATTGGCAGCACAAACAGCTTTTCTTTTGCCCCTTTGGGTTTCCGGTCATCCATGTAATATTTTTCATTGTGCCGTTCCTCTATTATTCCTCCTGGAAATGTATTCTTAAATCGATCACTGGATGTCCTGCAGCTTTGGGACGTGTCACCGCACACTACACAATGGGTGTTGAAAAGGTTATCCTATATCTCCAGGAGGAGTCGCAGAGGAACAACCAACGTTCTAGAAATATTATTCTATAAACAAGCACAATAACCATTCATTTTCATTGCAGATGCTGCTTCTCCCCCTAAAAAAAAAATGACCCACGGGAAAGAAAGCATAAATGGGACTTGCACCAAAATGTGCACTGTCACTTTAAAAAGCCGTAATTCGTCGTAAAATGAGTGGGGGATTCTGGGAGTTGTAGTTCCGCCCCCACAAGTCCGGAATCAGAAACGCCACAGTGAAGCTGGGAAGGATGTTAGTGGCCGCAGCCGCGGACAGGAACAAGGAGCCGATCCTTGACGTCCTGCGGCAATATGTGAACCCTGCGGCTCCGGTGGTGCGGGCACTGGAGGTGGCGTCGGGCACCGGGCAGCACGCAGCACATTTTTCCCGGGCGCTGCCCAATCTGCGTTGGATGCCTACTGAGATGGACCAGCGCTGTCTGCGGAGGTGAGTCATGTGACCGGCGCTGGTCATGTGACTGAGATAAAGCCTGCTCAGGAATGAAACCCAGAGCTAACCAATTAGAACACAGCCTTTTACTTTCAATGGCATCTGTGAAATAAGACGTGGATTCTGATTGGTTGCTAAGCTGCAATAGTTCTTTATGCCCTTTCCCTATTGTTTATATACATTATAAGGAACTACAAGTCCCAGAAAAACATAGCATTACAAAAAAAAAGCATTAACCCTTTAATAATTAAGCATAGTTGTGCTAGTAAGTTTAAAATAACCCCAAAGGAACAAGTGTTATGTTGGCGTGCGTCGCTACTAGCAAAGCCAAAATTGTAGTTTGATTCTACACATGAAGTCACGTAATTTTATAAAACTATTTGTAACCAGGATTTTTTTTTGTTTCTCCAGTATAAGTGAATACATCTCCAGGTGGTCTCTAACAAATGTGGAACAACCCCGCACCCTGGATGCCTCCCGGAGCTGGGAGACTTGGGGCCTGGAGCCAAATTCACTGCAACTGGTTGTCTGCATCAATATGATTCATATTTCAGAGCCCGCCTGTACTCAGGTTATTGCTTTATTTAATCTCTATTACCCTTTACTTGTGGTGTTCAGATCCGCTTTTACATTGTGGCCTCTATGTGGACCCCATTACTGTTCCACAAAAAAAAATCTAATGGCTATTACTAGAAATTAGCTGATTGTTCTGGGCTGAAGGAATTCTGTTTCATCTGTCCATTCATTGTTCTGGAGGTTTGAGCCATTCATATATTACATGTAAGGCTACGGTCAGTATTTGGTCAGCAGTTTACTTCAGTATTTGAAAGGCAAAACCAGGAGTGGAACAATCAGAGGAAAAGTATAATAGAAACACGTCACCACTTCTGTATTTATCACCCACTCTTAGTTTCGGCTTACAAATACTGATGTAAAATACTGAACGTGGCTTAATACATATATTGCTATCTAATGCCCAGTGCAGGGGAAATGCACCGCTGCCATCAAATGTGGGTAAATCGCTGGATACTGGGAGCTTTTTCCTACTATGTAACTCAGGGGGCTTAAGTGCTGGTAGCCTCATACTTCAGCAACAACATCTAAGCTATACAGATGGCACTTGCTGGCGTGGCCCCTTTTTCATACCTCCTAACTGTGAAGATGAGGAAAGAGGGGCACATATTGTGGTGCATGCAATTTTTTTTTTACATCAGAACTACAGCTCTAACTCTGGCCAGTCTTTTTTGTGCACAGAAATGGTGCCCCTCGTGAAGTCCCTTGGTGTTTCTTCATAGGTTTGGTGCCCCTCGTGAAGTCCCTTGGTGTTTCTTCATAGGTTAATACCCATTTTATGGGCTCCATGCAGGATGACACCCCATATGATATCCAGTGATATCTCCACACACATGGATGTCCCCATAGTGTTTCCTTAAGTATGCAGCATTCCCCCCCATATATAGTATGAGGTCCCCACAGATTAAGATACTGCCACACTGCTTCCCACACATAGTATGATGCCTTCAGTGCTCCTCCACCCTACAAGTATGATGCTCCCAGTGCCTCCCCCATCCGATGAAGAGCATGATGCTCCCAGTGACCCTCCCCACCTGACAAAGAGTATGGTGCCCCCCACACTCGACGAAGCGTATGATACTCCCAGTGACCCCCCCACCTGACGAAGAGTATGATGCTCCCAGTGCCTCCCCACCTGACAAAGTATGATGCTCACAGTGACGCCCCCCCCACCCGATGAAGCGCATGATGCTCCCAGTGACCCTCCCCACCTGACGAAGAGCATGATGTTCCCAGTGCCCCCCCCACCTGACGAAGAGCATGGTGCCCCCCCATCCGGCGAAGAGTATGATACTCCCAGTGACCCACCCCACCCGACAAAGAGCATGGTCCCCCCCCCACTCGACGAAGAGTATGATGCTCCCAGTGACCCCCCCCCACCCGACGAAGAGTATGATGCTCCCAGTGCCCCCTCACCCGACGAAGAGTATGATGCTCCCAGTTCCCCCCACCTGACGACAAGTATGATGCTCCCAATGCCCCCCCACCTGACGACGAGTATGGTGCCCCCCCATAAACAGCCACAAATAACATAATTATAATACATTTTACACCTATTTATGATGTGCTGTGGACTTTGTGTTTTTTTGTTTTTTTCCACAACAGGGTTTGTTTTATGGGGCCGGACATGTGCTACAACCTGGCGGTGTTCTCCTGACCTATGGGGTAAGACTGGTCTGCCGTGTTTCGTGATGTAGTATACGTTATAGATCCATATATTCCCTTACATGCTTTTCTTAAAGGGGTTGTCCAGAAAGTTTGATATTGATGATCTATTCCCAGGACAGCTCAGTAATACCAGATCGGTGGGGGGTCCGACAGGCGATCAGCTGGTACCTGGTCCTGCCAATGTACAGAGCCAGAGCACCACAGCGCCATACACTGTGTAGTGGCCGTTCTCTGGTACTGCATCTCAGCTCCTATTGAAGTGAATGGGAGCTGAGGGGGATATATTGTACAATCTATGTCTAGGAATCGTTCACATCCCTGCATTCACTAATGATTCTCCCTGTTTTCTCCCCAGCCGTACTCTGTTAATGGCGTCCTCACTCCGCAAAGTAATATTGATTTTAACCAGAGTCTGAAAAACAGGTATTACTCAATGTATACAGTATATACTCTGCTGTGTCTCCTCCTTTTTATCTGATGTGCCGTACCGTATACCTTTCCCATGTTTACAATTAAAGGGGGTTCTCCGTTAGCCAATAGGTAATGCTTATTTAAGAACGTACTGAATGTACTCAAATGTTGGGAAATAGATCATCTGTCCGTCCTAGTCATGATGTCCCATGGGGCACAGGGGCTGATATATTTCTGTACAGGGCGCCCATGAGCCAGGGCTATATTGAGATCTCTATGAATATATTCCTCCTGTGTGGATGATGTCTGTAAAGGCGCTCTGCCCAGTCCCCATCTCCAGCGTCCCCTGACCAGACCTCATGGATCTGAAAATTATATATATAATATCTGATTAATATGTCATCTTCAAAAAACTTGTGCACTGGGCGCAGTCATGGTGAACAGAAAAGGGTCTTCTTCAATCTGTTCCCACAAAGCTGGAAACGACAATTCTCCACAATGTCGTGTGCTGAAGTATTAACCCCTTTACCCCCGAGGGTGGTTTGTGAAAATATCGGAAATTTGGCGAAAATTTAGAACATTTTGCAATTTTCAAAATGTGAATTTTCATGCCCTTAAATCAGAGAGATATGTCACACAAAATAGTTAATAAATAACATTTCCCACATGTCTACTTTACATCAGCACAATTTTGGAACCAAAATTTTTTTTTGTTAGGAAGCTATAAGGGTTAAAAGTTGACCAGCGATTTCTCATTTTTCCAACAAAATTTACAAAACCATTTTTTTTTTTAGGAATCACATCACATTTGAAGTCACTTTGAGGGGTTTTTATGACAGAAAATACCCAAAAGTGACACCATTCTAAAAACTGCAGCCCCTCAATGTGCTCAAAACCACATTCAAGAACTTTATTAACCCTTCAGGTACCATAGTAACATAGTTTTTAAGGTTGAAGGAAGACTAAGTCCATCTAGTTCAACCCATAGCCTAACATGTTGATCCAGAGGAAGGCAACAAAAAACCATGTGGCAAACACTAAGCTCCACATTGGGGAAAAAATTCCTTCCTGACTCCATACGACAATCAGACTAGTTCCCTGGATCAACGCCCTATCAAGGAATCTAGTATTTATAACCTATAATATTATACTTTTCAAGAAAGGCATCTAGGCCCTTCTTAAATTTTAACAGTGAATCACTCATTACAACATCATGCGGCAGAGAGTTCCACAGTCTCACTGCTCTTACAGTAAAGAATCCCCGTCTGTGATTATGATTAAACCTTCTTTCCTCCAGACGTAGAAGATGCCCCCTTGTCCCCATCTCTGACCTCAGAGTAAAAAGATCAGTAGAAAGGTCTTTGTACTGTCCCCTCATATACTTGTACATAGTAATAAGATCACCCCTAAGCCTTCGTTTTTCCAAACTAAATAACCCCAAGTGTAATAACCTGTCTTGGTATTGCAGACCCCCCTGTCCTCTAATAACCTTGGTCGCTCTTCTCTGCACCCGCTCTAGTTCAGCTATGTCTTTCTTATACACCGGAGACCAGAATTGTACACAGTATTCTAAGTGTGGCTGCACTAGTGACTTGTATAGAGGTAAAATTATGTTCTCCTCATGAGCATCTGTGCCTCTTTTAATGCATCCCATTATTTTATTTGCCTTTGCAGCAGCTGCCTGACACTGGCCTCCAAACGTGAGCTTGTCGTCCACCAATACACCCAGGCCTTCTTCAGTTACAGTTTTGCCCAGTGTTTTACAATTAAGCATATAATTATACATTTTATTTCCTCTGCCCAAGTGCATTAACTTACATTTATTCCCATTAAAGCTCATTTGCCATTTATCAGCCCAAGCTTCTAGTTTACATAGATCCTCCTGTAATATAAAATTGTCCTCCTCTGTATTGATTACCCTGCAGAGTTTAGTGTCATCTGCAAATATTGAAATACTACTCTGTATGCCCCCTACAAGGTCATTAATAAATATGTTGAAAAGAAGGTGGCCCAATACTGACCCCTGTGGTACCCCACTGTTAACTGAGACCCAGTCTGAGTGTTTTCCATTAATAACCACCCTTTGTTTCCTATCACTGAGCCAATTCTTAACCCACATACATATATTTTCCTCTATCCCCATTGTTCTCATTTTATGTATCAACCTTTTGTGTGGAACCGTATCAAAAGCTTTTGAAAAGTCCATGTACACAACATCCACTGCATTTCCTTGGTCCAGTCCGGAACTTACATCTTCATAAAAGCTGATCAGATTAGTCTGACAGGAACGGTCCCTCGTAAACCCATGTTGATATTGGGTCATGAGGTTATTCTTCTTCAGATACTCTAGTATAACATCTCTTAGGAAACCCTCCAGGATTTTACCCACAGTAGAGGTTAAGCTTACTGGCCTATAATTTCCAGGTTTGGTGTTTGTCCCCTTTTTGAATATTGGCACCACATTTGCTATACGCCAGTCCTGTGGTACAGACCCTGTTATTATGGAATCTTTAAAGAATAACAAATGGTCTATCTATGACGTTACTTCTAGGTGCTAAATAGGAATTTTTGGAATGTGGAAGAAAACAATGAACATTTTTTTTTTACAAAAATGTTATTTTTAGACTCTTTTTTTTTTTTTTTTTTTTCCGCAACGGTAACAGGAAAAAATGGACCCCAAAATTTGTTGTGCAATTTCTCCTGAGCATGCCGATTCCCCATATGTGGGGAAAAAACACTGTTTGGGCGCACGGCAGAGTTCGGAAGGGAAGGAGCGCCATTTGACTTTTTGAATCTAAAATTTGCTTGAATAATTAGCGGACGCCATGTCGTGTTTGGGGAGCCCCTGATGTGCCTAAACAGTGGAAACCCTCCACAAGCAGGTCTGTGGAGTTGGTAAGCCAAACCTCCAACTCCTCAATATCTATGACTCCGACTCCCTCATACATGGCTCATGTTTAAATGATAAATTTACTGTAGCACAGATTCATCTCAGCTAAAAGTCTAGACCCTTAGCTCAGGAATAGGACAGACATTTATAGGACATAACTTTCCCAAATTATCATGAAAAAATATTTCCCATAAACTGCATTGAACTACTGTATCTAATTTATTACATATTTTAGGAGTTGGAGTTGGTCCATTTTATACCGACTCCGATTCCACCAAAATGGACACAGACTCCACGACTCTGACTCCACAGCCCTGCCCACAAGCACAAGTGACACCATTTTGGAAACTAGACCCCTCAAGGAACTTCTCTAGATGTGTGGTGAGCACCCTAAACTTCCATGTGCTTCACAGAAGTTTATAACGTAGAGCCGTGAAAATAAAAAAATCTAACTTTTTCCACAAAAATTATCTTTTAGCCCCAAATTTTTTATTTGCACAAGGGTAAGAGGTGAAAATGGACCCCAAAAACTGTTGTGCAATTTCTCCTGAGTACGCCAATACCCCATATGTGGGGAAAATACAGTGTTTGGGCACACGGCAGAGTTCAGAAGGGAAGGAGCACTGTGTGACTTTTTGAATGCAAACTTGGCTAGAATTGAGAGCGGACGCCATGTCTCTTTTGGAGAGCCCCTGATGTGCCTAAATAGTGTAAACCCTCCCCCACAAGTGACACCATTTTGGAAACTTGACCCCTCAAGAATTTTATCAAGGGGTATAGTGAACATTTTGAACCCAGAGGTACGACACAGAATTTGATAATATTAGGTCATCATATTGAATAAGTTGTCATTAGTCTTGAGTGCAAGTGCTCGCTACTTGAGTTTGCATCGGGTACTCAGGTATGCACCATGTATCGCGGGTGCTCGAGTGGCATGCTCGAGTCCCCGCCCGCATGTTTCACGGTTATTAGATACCCCAAAAAAAAACATGCGGAGATCGCTCGTGCATGGCAGGCAATCCCCGCAAGTTTTTTTTGGCCGCGAAGCATATGGGGCAGAGACTCGAGCATGTCACTCAAATACCCACGATACTCAATGCATACCCGAGCACCCGATGCAAACTCAAGTAGCGAGCACTTGCGCTCAACACTAGTCGCCATATCGTCGTCATTTTTTTTTTTCTTTACTTTTGAAAAAATCCCAACCCTAATACATCCCCAACCCTAGAGTTTATTTTTTACGCTGTTCCTCGTGCGGTATAAGTGATTAGACGACTTTATTCTTGGGGTCGGTGCGATTACAGCGATACCAGATTTATATCGGGTTTTTATGATTGACAGCTGTCACACACTAAAAGACGCTTTTTTTGTAAAGACTAGTTTTTGCATCGCATATTTTGAAAGCTATAATTTTTCCATATTTCGGCCAACAGAGTCATGTGACTGCTTGTTTTTTGCGGGACAAGTTGACGTTTTTATTGGTACCAGTTTTGGGCACATGACATTTTTTCATCGCTTTCTATTCCGATTTTTGGGAGGCAGAATAAGCAAAAACCAACAATTCAGGAATTGTTTTTTTTTATGCCGTTCCGCATGTGGTGAAATTGATAAGGCAGCTTTATTCTTTGGGTCAGTATGTTTACAGCGGTGCCATATTTATATTGTCTTTTTCATGTTTTGGCGCTTTTACACAATAAAAACTTTTTTATAGAAAAAAAATTTTTTTTGCATCGCTTTATTCTGAGAGCTATAACTTTTTTTTATTTTTCGGCTGATGGAGATCTATGGCGGCTTGTTTATTGTGGGATAAGATGACGTTTTCAGCGGTACCATTTTTATTTACATTAGTCTTTTTGTTCACGTTTTATTCCACTTTTTGTTTGGCGGCATGATGATAAAGTTTTTTGCTTCTTTTTTTTTTTTGATCACGTCAGAAAGGGGTTAAGATTTCCCTTCACTGGCACTAAGGGGCTGAGGCCGCCCCCTGATAACAGCCCATAGCATTATCCTCATCCACCATCTGTACAGGGGGCACAATGCAGTCAGGGGGTAACGTCCTCCTGGAATCACCAAACCCAGACTCCTCCATCAGACGCAGATAGAGAAGTGTGATCCGTCACTGCACAGAACATGTCTCCTCCAGAGTCCAGTGGTGGTGGCTTTACACCACTGCATCCGACTCTCAGCATTGTGCTTGGTGATGTACAGCTGCTTGGCCGTGAAGCTCCCGGCGGGGGCGCAGTGTTTGTGCTGATGTTAATACCAGAGGAGCTCTAGACTCTGCAGTTATGGGGTCAGCAGAGCAGTGGTGACTTTTCTGTCCTCTGCTCCTCATCACTCAGTGACCCCACTCTGCAATTTGAGTTTGTCAAAACCTGAACTCATTGATTAAGATGCGTGTCCCAAAACTCATGTCTATATAGTGTATCTAATTTACACTTTCTGTTGTATATGACTTTCTAACATAACCTATTACTTTGCAGCAATCCAGCCTGGGGAATCTGGGATACATCAGATCTGCATGAGCTGGCAAAGACCTGTGGGATGGCGCTAGAGAAAATGGTAGGGACTTCTGAAACTGGCCCTACACCAAACATTTAGGCAACAACGATTCCTCACAAATTCCCCCATTAGCATATACAGTGGGGAAAAGAAGTATTTGATCCACTACTGATTTTGCAGGTTTTCCCACCTACAAAGAATGGAGAGGTCTGTAATTATTATTACACTTCACCTGTGAGAGACAGAATCTAAACTAAAATCCAGAAAATCACATTGTATGATTTTTACATAATTGCATTGCATGAAATAAGTATAAGTATATGATCACATACCAACCAGAAGAATTCTGGCTCTTACAGACCTGTTAATTTTTCTTTTTAAGAAGCCCTCCTACTCCGCACTCATTATCTGTTTGAACTCGTTACCTGTATAAAAGACACCTGTCCACACAATCACACTCCGACCTCTCCACCATGGCTAAGACCAAAGAGCTGTTTAAGGACACCAGGGACAAAATTGTAGACCTGCACAAGGGTGGTATGGGCTACAGGGCAATAGGCAAGCAGCTTGGTGAGAATGCAACAACTGTTGGTGCAATTATTAGAAAATGGAAGAAACACAAGATGACTGTCAATCTTCCTCGGTCTGGGGCTCCATGCAAGATATTGTTTCATGGGGTAAAGATGATTCTGAGAAAGGTCAGGAATCCGTCCAGAACTACACGGGAGGACCTGGTCAATGACCTGAATAAAGCTGGGACCATAGTCTCAAACATTACAGTTAGTAACACACTACACAGTCATGGATTAAAATCCTGCAGGGCACGCAAAGTCCCCCTGCTCACGCCAGCACATGTCCAGGCCCGTTTGAAGTTCGCCAGTGACCATCTGGATGATCCAGAGGAGGCATGGGAGATGGTCATGTGGTCAGATAAGACCAAAATATAACTTTTTGGTATCAACTCCACTCGCCATGTTTGGAGGAAGAAAAAGGATGAGTACAACTTCAAGAACACCATCCCAACCGTGAAGCATGGTGGGGGAAACATCATACTTTGGGGGTGATTTTCTGCAAAAGGGACAGGACGACTGTACTGTATTGAAGGGAGGATGGATGGGGTCATGTATCGCAAGATTTTGGCCAACAATCTCCTTGCCTCAGTAAGAACATTAAAGATAGTTTGTGTCTGGGTCTTCCAGCATGACAATGACCTGAAACACACAGCCAGGGCAACTGAGATGCAGCTCCATAAGGAGCATTTCAAGGTCCTGGAGTGGCATAGCCAGTCTCCAGACCTGAACCCAATAGAAAATCTTTGGAGGGAGCTGAAACTCAATGTTGCCCAATGACAGCCCCAAAACCTGAAAGATCTGGAGAAGATCTGTATAGAGGAGGGGGCCAAAATCCCTGCTGCAGTGTGTGCAAACCTGGTCAAGAACTGCAGGAAACGTCTGACCTCTGTAATTGTAACACAGGTTTCTGTACCAAATATTACATTATTTTTTTCTATTGTATCAAATACTTATTTCATGCAATAAAATGCAAATTAATTGTGTAAAAATCATACAATGTGATTTTCTGGATTTTATTTTTAGATTCTGTCTCTCACAGGTGAAGTGTACCTATGATACAAATTACAGATCTCTCCATTCTTTGTAGGTGGGAAAACTTGCAAAACCAGCAATGTATCAAATACTTATTTTCCCCTCTGTATGCTTTGCTGCTTGTTTTTTTTATCCAGAAACGGAGCCATTTTTGTCCATGGACTGTGTTTGATATTGGATAGGGAAGGCGGGGGAGAGGGTAGGAGCTTGGCTCGCTAGAAAAGCATCTGACAGTACGGCAGTCAGATAAAGGAGGCTGCGTTGTAATTTTGGACACTGCCTTTTATTGCAAGTTAATATGGTCTATCATACAGGACATATACTTATATACCTTAAGGTCCAATCCCACCTTGTCCTTCAAGCATGACATAAAAAAATGAAGAACCATTGTTTCAAAATGATTTTTTTCTGCAGACCCTAAGTGCACCTATGGGCTGAAAATTCTCTCTGTCCCTAGCCATTCTATTTATGTCGTGGTGGGAGGAGTTCAACATTTTTTCCAAAAAAAATCCATTTTCCCCATACCTAATTTGGTATGAGAGATATGTGGACGACATACTTTTAATTTGGCAGGGTAATGCAGTCCAGTTCTCTGATTTTGCACACTATTTGTTACGATACTGGCATAGTACTGCGGGAAACCAGTGGCTGAAGGAGCACAAGCAGGAAGAGCAAGCGATAGTAGAAGTTCTTGGAGATAACAAAGAGTTGTAGGAAACAATCCATAGATAGGTGAGAACAGTCTAGGTAAGAATGTTCAGGAGCTGGAGACTGAAGCTAAGCTAACAGCTAGACACAATACTCAAGCAATGAGTGAGAGATCCATGAGGCTTTAAGTAGGCCCAAACAGGAAACAAGATGGATTCCATAGATTCAGAATCCGCCATCTTGGAAAAGGGCAATTGTAGAACACAAAAGCAGCCTCCAGTGGTAAGCAGTGAAACTGCCGCACAATTAAGTGAACAATAGTGGCCACTAGTGGTCAAACTGTAGAAGGCAACAGAATTCCTGACACTATTTAAACAATAATAACTGCAATTTGCGATTCACATGCGACACTCCATCTGACCAAGTCTCATTCCTTGATGTTTTTCTCTCTGGTGATTAACACATCACAAAGTACACACCTCCCTTTACAGAAAAAACAATTCGGGCAACACTATTTTGATGTTGTCCAGTTCACACCCACGACACACAATCCAAGATTTTATTCTACCTGAGTGGATGTGCTGGAATTACCCCTTTTCGTCTCTGTGTCTGATATTATATGCTCTTGAGGTGCAATACCAGATACAGCCTGTGAACAAGAGTGGCGCTGTTGATGTGGGGGGAAAAAGCAGAACTAATGTCTAATTCTGGACAATCCCTTTAAAGGTCCCTCTTTAAGTCCATTATATTCTCCTTATGGGTATAATGAGGTTATTAAAGGATTTGTCTAGAATTGGTTTAGAAATAGAAAATATCTGTCAGTGGCCGGATTAAGGGTCTCTGATGTCTGTATCTTGCATTAACTTACTGAAAATAGACTCAACCCTCATTGTTGCAAGAAAATGAAGGTTAATAGTCTACAGGGCAACCGTGTGTATGACAATGTCACATTGACAGACACAATAGCATTAACGTCTGCAGGACGCCCTTTCGCCCTCGCATATCTATCATTAACCCTTGCCCGCCTCCTGTCACGTGACAAACCTTTGTGCCACTGATCTCCGACTCTTGCGTTGTGTTGCAGGTGGACATGCCGGCAAATAACAAGTGTTTGATCTTCCGGAAGATGTGACCCAAAGCGGCAAAATCTCGGCCTTAAAACTTCACATTAATTTTTTTTTATATACATACATTTGTGCCTAGGTACGTGCACTGTATTGGATATCTATATTAAAAAAAATTATAAAACCTCACCTGATTGCCTCCTTTCAATACTTTTTTTTTTTTTAAGATTTATCATGCTTTTTTTCTCTGCAAAAATTAATTCTTATTGAATGATCGGCACCTAAATCCAAGATTAGTTTAGGAAGACTAGCATAAAATACAAAAGAAAAAAATCTTAAATTTTAATATATTTATAAAGAAAAACAAAAACAAAATTATAGTTGGACAAAATAGTTTTTTTTAAGCGTGGGGCTCCCTCATGTGGCCACTTGTGGTAATGCACTAACATTAATCTTGATTTATATATTATATAATTAATGATTAGATTTTATAAATTATTTTCACTGGATCCTGTAGATTTAAATAAAGAGCTCGACTTAATGCCAGTGGATTAGAGTTGAGCAAAAAGATTTGCAGGACCCTAGTGTTGTGTGCACATTGGTACCACTTGGCAGCCGGACCAGGACTCGAATGCTGTAATTTTGGGCGCCTTTTGTGACATCTGCAAATCTTTTTTTTCTCAACTCTACTTATACATTTTCCCATTTTGTTGAAAGACTTCGCTGTTGGACTGAAAGAGTATAGTAAATTGCAAGTTTAATTTATTTTACCAATCCCAAAAAAAAGTAAAAGTAAAAAAAAAAAGAATGTGCATATATAATTTTCCATTGAATAATAAAAAAAAAATACAAAATATTTAATGGATATAGTATAAGAAAAAGCTGCAACACATTTGGCATTATATATGTATGAAAATGACATATACGTATAAAAAAAAAATCACTTAAAATGGTTGTTACTACATTTCCAAAACCGGTCAATTGTTTAATACGTACCACAATGTTAAAAACTAACACTTCAGCCAGTCCTTATTATAAAAGGTTGGTGAATTCTGAATTAATAGGGGTCCTGCTCTCTATTAATATAGAGTGGCTATTGACTCTGGAGGACCCATCATGTCCAATCTGTGTAATACTTCATTCCTCCTGTGGGGGCACTGCAGATAAATTGTACAATTGATAGTATACTTCACAGATTTCTGTTGATTGCAGCAGAAGGCTATCCTGCGATCACTTTGTTGTCAAGGGACCCTTTTAAACTAAAGGGATTGTACAAAGTGGTACTTCAAAGGGTCATTCCCATCTTCATACATGGATATTGGCGGATAGTGCTTGTAAAAATAAACATTTTTGTAATTTACTGCTTATTGAAATTTTCAGCCGTTCTTGAGATAGTAACACTTTTGTTTTGTTTACAGCTTGTTGCCTTGGAGACCGACCACCACTGCTAGACAGTAGAAGATACGCAGTGCATACAAGCTCTTATGTATTGAGCTTTTAAGCACTGCTTTGAAGCTGGCCAAGATTAAAGAAGCTCGCCGTTACCTCCTAATCCCAGTCAGATTCAGCACAGTGCTTACACGTTAGACAGCAGCGGTGGTCGGTCTCCTAGGCAACAAGGTGTAAACAAAAGAAAAGTTTTAACATCTCAAGAACAGCTGCAAATTTTAACATGCAGTAAATTGCAAAAGTGCTTGTTATTACAGGCTTTATCCAACAATATCATATCTATGAAGATGGGAATAACCCTTTTAAGGACTGGATTTTTACATTTTCCACTACCACACATTTTTTTTTATTTTTACTTACACCTGAACATTTTACAAATTCATGTTATTATTATGAGATTGTATCCTGTTATAATTGAGGCATGAAACGGTATAGAAATAGTGGTTGATCATTCATCGATCGCCAGCATTTGGATCATTTGTCCTCGAGTATGAAAAGCGCCAATTTCGAATAGGTATTTTCAGTCCTGAAATCGATTCAGCATCTGACATGTTCCCTTTTCCAACATGTCTCTGACCTTCCTCAGTCTTTTCTCATTAGCAGGCCTGACATAGCTTGAGGGTCCTAATAAAGCCATGCCATCTTGTACTTCACCCATGATCAAGAGCTGATGGTCTCCTGAACCCGCAAGACCGCTGCACGCGCACTCCCCACCTCCACTGTCGCCCACCGTCACTTCCAAGTACTTGGTATGGAAAAGTCGCAGACCCATGTATTCATCCTTTAGTACTTCTATGAGGACCACCCTCAGCACTCGTTCCTCCCCAGAATCCTCCAGCCTTCCCACAATCACAAAGTCGCCACGGCACAAGCTGGGCACAAGTCGTCCTCGTAGATGGCATCCCTGGCATTGCTTAGTACGTGGCAGGGGGCAACGATCATCACACGCTTGCCTGCTCTCAAAATTGTTTTGGTTTCCATTGCACCCACCGTAAATGAAAGAGAAGCACTGGCGCGTGTGGGGACTATAAGCCCACCTCCACTGCAGGGCCTTGCATGGTCCTCTTACCGGTGGTAACGTACAAAGCTCCGGTGGCCGAGGCTGGCATGATGAGTGGCACTCTTCATAAGTTTGAAAGACATTGGTACCACCTGGGCACCCCTTATTATAGAAGGTATGGCAATCACCACTTTGGGAATCATAGAACCAACGAAGGACCCTAAGATCTTGGCAATCTCTATGATCCGGGGGTTTGAGGCATTCAGATGGGAGAATTGGTTGGCGGTTATTGGCACCCCCCTTCTTCACGACAGAGAGCGGGAACTGAGCGCGGAGAAGTCCTGCAGAATTACGTGCCATGCAAACGTACACGCCAGCATCTTCCGGGCGGGCGTTGTAGATGACAAGCTGGCCGGAGTTCGTTACCACAAGGTTGCCATACATCTGGTCTGGGCGCATGAGCGGTGCAGCAGGACCTTCACCCAACTTTTCCCAAAGGATCTCCGGTCGTGGGCGCCCACTAGACTCACATTGTAGCCCTACGGTACCACCTACAGTCACCGACTGTGGTGCGGGTGAATGGTACAAGGCTGGTGGCACTGGCACCTCTAGAGGTGTTGATGGTTGGGTTGGTTGGAGGGTGGTTTCAGAAGGAGGTGTAGTAGTGAGTGGCCAAGAAGACACAAACTTACATGGCACTTCAACCAACATGATGCCCCTGGCACAGGCCTCCGCATCCATATAGCAGCGATTATAATAAGTCAGACCATCCGAGGCGCAGGTGAACCCCGGCTGCTTCCCACATCGCTCCCGACAGCGGCAGACCGGACGCCCTTCCCACATCTCACAGACAGATCCCTGCTGAGAACAGACAAAACCCGCACAGGTGGCAGGATGGACGGACCCGGGAGCTGGCAGGCCAGAATCAGGGTAGCGGGCAGCAACACAGCTCTGCTGTCCACAGACGTTGGTGCAGCATTTCTCAAATGGTTCACAATCCTGAAAAGAAACACGGAGAGATATAATTGCAAATAAGACATCGCTCTCTAACCAGTTCTCTTCATTCTTTCCCTGGCACCTTATCTGGTTGGCATCTCCTTTGTGTTTGTATCTTATGTTATCTGGGGCTGTGTGAGGATGCTAGGAGTTGTAGTTACACAACATATAGAGAGCCACGGCTTGGAGACTTCTGATCTAGGCAGATCTTGTATCCTTTCATTTATATATTATTATTATAGCGCCATTCATTCCATGGCGCTTTACATGTGAAAAGGAGTATACATAGCAAACAACAAGTACAATAATCTTGAACAAAAACGAGTCAGCGACTGGTACAGGAGGAGAGAGGACCCTGCCCGCGAGGGCTCACAGCCTACAAATATTTTTCCAGAACTCGTGGTCCTTCTCAGGGAAAGAAGACACAGAACAAATTTGTTGCAGAAATTTCTACATCGCCATGAATATAACGCATTCCCAGCGTAGACAGACAGGTGGACAGATCGATAAATTGAACACACGTATAATAGAAGACAGACGTAGAGGTAGATATGAAAGGGATAGATATGAGATACATGGACGGACTGATGGATGGACAGATGCATAGATGGACAGATTAAAGATGGACTTTTTTTAATTTCTAAATTTCAAAACCTAGTCTGGTTCAATGATAGATAGAGGGATATATAGATAAATAGATAATAGACAGATAGAGGGATAGATAGAGAGATGGATAGATTATAGATAGAGGGGTAGATAGATTATAGATAGATATGGGATAGATAGATGATAGATAGAGGGATAGATTAGATATCAGACAGATTTATTGAAGATAGAGGACGGGCATAGAGATAGATATGAAAGGGATAGATATGAGATAGATGAACGGACTGATTGACAGACAGATATATAGATGGACTGACAGATGTAGCAGAACTGAAATTGGAATTTATCGCTATGAGATCTGGAAATGTATCCGGTTTATCTGCAGTGTTTTGTAAATCCACACATAGAGATGCCATAGTAAGCTGTGCCAAGCGTCAGCTCACCTCTGCTACATCTGTCCATATTAGCAGGTCAGGAGGATACAATATTCAGCCTCTATGGTCCATATTTATCGGACAGAATACAATACAATGCACATTCCGGAATAAATTGCATTCAAAAGCGGGTTTAGTGGCATTCTTACCTGATCGGCTTCACATTCCCTTTCACAGGTGCTTTGGGCATCCACCCACAAGTTGGCATTCAGCTGGTTAGGGCAGATGCCAAAGTGCCCCTTGGTTGCGGTGGAGCTAACAAGTTGGGATTGTAGGAAAAGCAGAACAAAGCCTAGTGTAGCCCTCATAGCTGGAAGTGGAGATCACGCACATGTATGTGTAATGCATGCGTCATTTGTCATTGGCACGCAAGTTCTGGTTCAAATTATGTATTTGATGGCGATAATACATAACTTATAGGAATGGGATATGTAGGACTGGAGCTTGGCATTTGGCATGTTGTCTGCATGTATCATGGTCCATGTCGGTGCCAGCGTTGCACATTTATGGTCGCTGAGTATATCTATGGGCATCTAACCTTTTCTTAAAAAAATAAGTGTGCCAAGTGACTCAGAGTGCCACCCTATACAGCCTGAGGAAAGAGGGACCTGGGCATCTGGTGGGCAGTCTCCAGAGTGCTGTGTGTGCCCAGTCTCTCGCCTCTTGTCCTCCTTTCACCCGCCCCTGATGTGGGACAGGATAACTTTCTAAACAGGATCCTGGATGGGAGGGAGCAGACCCTGTGTCTGTGTGAGGAGGGGGGTAGTGAGTCTGTTTTTATAGGGGGTGATGGGGACAGCAGGCATGCTGTGTGTGCCCAGGTTACTCACTAATGGGTAAAGGGGCACAGGTTGTGCGTGACGGTATCACTTAGGTGTGTATGTGTGGCACAAAGGGCATACGTGCCCAGTGGATGCGGCAACTGGTGTGTGTGCCCCCCAGGGCATCGGTGCCCAGTGTTACGTGTGGACCTGCAGATGGTGTAGGGGGCACGGAGTGGCGGAATGGCACACTCAAGCCATGAATGGGGTAGATCTGGGTGTGCGTCCGCCAGGCATGGTGTCTGTGACAGAGGTGCAGTGTGCTGATGAGACAGAGGCCGTCTGTCTACATGTTTGTGCCACAGAGGTGTACAAGGTTGAAAGGCGGAGGAGACGGGAAGGAGCCTGGAGCTTCCCTGTGATAGGGGTGGGTGATGGGGGGAGTAACCCAATTCCACCCCTTGTTGTCTCCTT
The DNA here is from genome assembly GCF_046119375.1 of Phyllobates terribilis. Classification (NCBI taxonomy): domain Eukaryota; kingdom Metazoa; phylum Chordata; class Amphibia; order Anura; family Dendrobatidae; genus Phyllobates; species Phyllobates terribilis. The sequence continues at coordinate 369,039,406 of NW_027362769.1, forward strand.
TCATTCAGTGTTGGTGGCTTTCACTCTGTAACCCCCTCCCTTCTTGCAGACATTAAATGAGGGGGGGATCAAAGGCCGCTGCCATTTAACCCCTTCCCACGCATACTCAGTCCCTACATTGACATCTCCCTGGCAATCCAGCCCTTCTAAAAGGCTCAGGAAACTACAACATCCACAATGCACTGGGGCGGCTGGTATGCATACCAGGTCCTGTAGTTATTAAATAGAAGAAGCTACTTTTATCCCATTTTAGCTACATTTAGTATACACGGCTGTGAAATAAAAACAATGGACCTAATATATACAAATTGTAACAGGAAAAAAATGGGCCTTGTTATCCACAGCAACCAATCACAGAACAGCTTTCATTTTTTCTCAGCAGTTATGGTCATGAAAGCTGAGCTCTGATTGGTTGCTAGGAGCAACGAGGCCTTTTGTTTCTGTCAGACACTTTTCGCAGATGCGGCCCACGACTATATTCATAAATATAATGTCACTGTTCACATTATGTTCAGGGTATATGTCGCAATAAACTCCCAGGAGTATACCTTCGATCTATATCACTGTATAGCGTCTGCCATTGGCCATAATGCTAAAAAAAACAACACACAAAAACATAACTATAGAAAATATAAAGGCACAGTCTGACGCGCTTTTGTATACAGTAGTGGGGAAGCCAAAAGTGGAATTGCTGACTATCTCGCTAGAAATTGTAGTCTTGCAATTGGTACAGATTGTTTTAGGCCTCATTCAGACATTTCTTTTTTCCCACACGTCAAGTAAACAGACTTTTTTTATCAGTGTGCCTAATCCAATTTTCAGCCATTTTTTGTTTGTCCACTCTTAGCATTAATTTTCTTGTATATAAAAAAAATGGATGCAATATAATTATTTCAATCCATTATGTTCCCAGAATAGAAAGTAATGACTTATCGCTCCATCACCACTGCTACATCGCAGCATAATGCAAGTTATTCGGGTCCATAACCACCTGTATGGTATCCATACCACAATAAGAAAGTCACAAGCTCTTTGCATCCTGCTTGTCACAGTTGCAATATGTGACCCCATTCATTTGCCTTATGCAGCAATGAAGCAGCCACATAGTGACCTTTGTCAGCGTGGCCTGTGTAGTGGCCAAAGTCGCAGAGTAACCCCAGGTTTAGGGCTTGTGCAGACACTGTATTTTCGGTCCGACATGGCATCAGATCGCACTCGGACAATGTTAGTCTATGGGGCTGTGCACATGTCCGATTTTTTCCTCGCACTGAGTGTCCAAGGAAAAAAAAAAAATCACAGCATGCACAATTTGCATCCGTAAATCGGATCGCACTCGGCCGACATCTGAGCGCAGTGAAATTTTTACGGACTGACAGAATGGAGACCATGCAGAAATGTTTTTTCCCTTCTTCACATCCGAGAAAATCGGATTCGCGACAGACTGGGATCAAACTCCGATCGGCGTGTGATTAGCACGGACAGATTTTCTCAGATGACTCGCTAATATAGTTTACCTTTATGAGTATTGGCCAAAGCGGTCATTCTGGCTTTCGCAGTATTACTCTTGGTGCCGATCTTACCTGTACATATGAGGCTATGCAATGCTGCATTTTATTTTCTGTTGCTTTTTATTTGCAGCTGCCTGCATCATAATACACGATAATTTTCTTTGATTATTGTGCTTTTTTGCTTTGTTTTTTCCCTTTATTTGATGCATCTTTGATGAAGATTGGAAGCACTATTTTTCTTAATGCATCTTTGTTACTACAATCTTTGATTCTGTACTTAAAAATGCAACTTTTTTTTTCCTAATATGTGTTTTTTTTTTCTCATTCCTCCCATAGAAGCTTATAGAGAAAAAAATGCTCCAAAAAAGCAGGCATGAATTTTCAGCTAAACACTGATTTTCAGCACAAATAAACGCGAAGTGAGAACATGGCCTGAATACCTTCACATCTATTACATATAGACCAATATATTAACGTCAAGCAGCACTGGTTTTACTGGGATTGGATATCTAGGATTACTATACCCCCAGGCTCACCATACAAGCGTATGGCCTGATATAATGGGTAATCATAGTAATTTATGGACCATTATATTCATGAGGAAGCAGCTTTTAATACAAGGACAAAGCCGTCATTTCTATTCCCCTCTGTCTGCTTCTATAATGAATCCGTGACAGATATAAGATTTGTGTTTCATGCTAGGCATCTCATTTTCAGAGGGAAACGGATTTATGTTCCATTAAGTCTGTAGGTGCAAAGAAATCCACGACCGCCCCATCTGTTCACCACGCCGGGGTCTTGAGGTCCCATGCAGCCTGTTGCCTGCAGGGCGATGGCCGAACAAAGGCGTCCTCACCACCAGACACGTTCTGGCTGGCTAATTATGAGGGCAGCCATTAGTAGGACTAAACCCCAGCTGTGGCCTTACATGAATATCTGATATACACTCCATGGGGAGAGCGAGATCATGTTGTGTCGGGTGCCTTGTATACTCCACACGCGTGGGCTTGAAAATGTAAAGGGGGTAAGAAAGTGACTCCAAATTCCCTCAAGACAAAAGGGTCAATTTGGATGGACATTTGGGGGGAAACCGATGTGCAGGACAATGGGACGGACATTGATTAATGAAAAGGTGACAGGGAACAGCAAACTCAATCATATTTTTGCCTTAACTAGCAGTGGTTTTTGGGGGATTCAGGAGAACAAGAACCCCCCTAGATCAGTACATTACATTGCTCATCGTTGTCCACTTCTTACCCTGCAACTTTCCTACAGTTTTGCAAAAAAAAGCCTTGTGAACTGAGCATTCAATAAATGCGGCTTCATAGATGTGGACATTAAGGGGGTGGCAGGGAATTCCATAAAAGAATGGCAAAAATGGATAAAAGTCCTGGAGGCGTTGATGAGAACGAGTCGTCTGAATGAGTAAGAATAGTGGGTCATTGTTGGAAGCGTGGAGGAAGGTATTTGCGTGTTTGTTTTTTTTATAGATCAGCAGTGCCATGATATTAGTGTATATGAAAAATACAGATATTTTATGGCCCAGGGCCTAAAAAAGGAGCGGAGGAGGCTTTATGCACTGAGAGTTTGGCCACATAGGGTAAAAATTTCACCGCACTCAGATGTCGTTCGATTGACTTTCATGGCAGAGTGCGATCCGATTTACGGATGCAAATTGTGCATGCTGTGAATTTTTTTCCTTTGGACAGTCAGTGCAAGGAAAAAAAAATCTGACATGTGCACGGCCCCATAAACTAACATTGGTCCGAGTGCGATCTGATGTCTTGTTGGGCCAAAAATACAGTCGCCTACACGAGCCCTAAGGCTGGGGTTACTCTGCAAAATAATAAACATCATTTTTTTTGGATACACATAGCTGAGAAAACTATACCAAGTCCCCTAAATGACTATCTTAATTAGCTTAAAATTTAGTTTTGGGGTGACAGACTCCATTTAAGTTTTTCTAGTTGATGTCCTAACTCCCCTCTATAAATAAAAATGGCTATTTTGTACCAGTAAAGTCTGTGGAATATCAGTTTTTTCAACGTGTGGATAGATGAGTCGATTTATAAAGAGGATTAAAAGAAAAGTTAATGTTATAAGCTACATATGCATAGAGTTAGCACCAGTGCAGTTCCTCGGGGGCGGAGCATATGGAGTACCTCCTGGGTTGTCTTTAAATCCTTGTCATGCTCCGCCCCTTAAGCTTTGCTAATGGAAAACCACATTGTAAGTGTTGCCTGGAGTGTTCCTTTATTGGTAAGGTCAAGGTTTTTTTTTTTACATTTTTCAAAGAAATACATTGAGGCTCATTTAGTAAAACCACATTAAAAAAAAATGGAGCATTTGTCTATTTGCAATTACTTATAGCCACTAAAAATAAAATCCACATAAACCAGCATTATTTTACACAGGAATTTTAATTTATTTAGAAAAAAATATATATCATGTGTTCACAGTTGGATAGTTCAGCCCTATACCACATGTGGGTGCTGAGAAGGAATGCTAGATTGGCGTGGAGCAGCAGAGATTGCTGGAAAAGAAGAACAGTCCTGGCTCAAACTTATTTGAGCTTTTGCTAATATTCTATAGAGCGGAGGTAGGCAATGTGCAATATATTTGGCTCTCTGGCAGTTGTCGCACTACATGGCTCAGAATTCCCTCCTGGCAGGACGTGTAGATGCAAATCAGCTGGAGAGACCCATTTTACCCAAGCCTGATATGAATGCCGCAGAAATATCTCCTGACACATGAAAAGCCATGAAAGCGAGAAGAAAAAAAGAAAAAGGGGGGATGGAATGTGAACGCCTATGTCGTAGCGCCTTAAAGGGCTACTAACCCAATATCCACAGCTTCTGATATCAGACACACAAGGATGTAGAGTAGATGTATCTGCAGATATGGAAGATAAAGCAGCGATCCGCTTTATGGAGGACCACTGCAGTCAGCCCCCTTTCCATCCTGAAATGGCTGATAACAGAGAACAATAGAATACATAAAATGAACAGCAATTTTTGCAGACCTTCTAGCACCCTTTTAACAAAGCACCATTTGTCTCCAATGTAGCAAGAAGACCTGATCTGCTGCTTTGACTATCTGGTAACATGGAAGGAAGGGGATGGTGACTTCCGAAATAAAAGCAAACAAGAGAGGTTCATCATGTGAAGACATGACGGACAATTGCAGGTTAAGCAACAGATGAAGAGTAGCGTGCGACTAGTAGTTTCCAAACACCCAGACAGTCTGCAACGTTCAGGGCATGCTGGGAGGTGTAATTTTGCAGCAGTCTGAGTGCTGCAGGTTGCTATAAGCTATTAGTGTTTTCATCCTTACGCAGAGGTGTCTGGCAGCTGATTATTTCTCCCATAGGAAAACCACACCAGATGGAAATGCCAATGGAGGAGCAGAGGACGATAACTGCAGTCTGACATAGACAAGTACCTGAGAAGCATCAGGCGGCAGACATGAACAAAATAATTAGAACGTCCCCTTTAAGAAGGTGCAACATATCTAAGGTGACAGAGGATAGTTTACATTGTATGAATAAAGCCAAGAATAGCAATTCCAATGCGTATAGGACTCCGGGCATGCTGGGAGTTGTAGTTTTGTAGCAGCTACAGTGCGGCTGGCTGCCCAAAATAAAAAAAGAACTGAACCCATCACTTTCTCTGACCAAAGCAACCAGATTCCAGTAATCTGATTGGCTCATATTGACACCATCTCCTTTTTTTTTTATACCCCCCCCCCCCCCCCTCCATAGACCTTTAAATTAGCTGAACCCGCAGATTTCCAGAGGAAATCCTTTTATTGAACTTAAAGGAGTTAGCTATTTTTTTTTATTTTTTCTATTGGGTTTCATTAAAAATTTTGCACCTTTGACATTTTAAATGCTCTTTGCTTCTCTGCACATTGATATGTTCTGTGGTTATACATCATCCGACAAGAAGTCAGAAAAAGACAAGATATTAAAAGTTACAAACACTCCTCAGTAGGACAGTCATAATGAGCTTGCTGACGGAATCTCAGTTAACTCATTCTGCAGCCACCAAGTCAGTAAAACATGGAACGCTATAAAAAAAAGTGCAAAATTTATAATGAAAAAATGATTTTTAAACTGAAGAAATGTATTGACTTCTAGGGGTACAAAGGCAACGTTCTTGTGCTTTACAAAGATGGCTGCACCTTCAGTACTTGGCGCAGAACTATTCCCCCTTAATAACATTCTTCATTTATCCATCACTGACTGAACTTTCATTCCTACCCTGAGCCAAGGAAAGAATACACTTAATATACCCAGAATAACAACTGTACAAGAGCACTGGGGACATAAAAATGGAAGACCCTGTATATTAGTGACACAGTGGATTTTATAGCCTGGTGATGCCAGATTTCTCAGCGGTACTGGAGTTTTTCTCACCCTAGTAAATTGCTTCATAGACTGGCAACGTGGGCACTAAACGATGCAAAGGACGGGAGGATAATTCACCTATGGGAACACGTGACCAAGCGCCTCCATACGAAGACTTCTGCCCTGCAATGTAACTACGGCACACAACTTATTTTCTGCTTCTACAGTTTTTCTGATTTTAACTCTTAACCATAAAGGTTCTACAACTTTCTAAAAAAAAATACTTTGCATTACAATTTCTGGCCATTTTCAAGATCTCTGCTTGCTGGCAGTGAATGGGAAGATTGCAGTGTACATCCAGAAAGAAAAACAAAAAAACTGTCCTGATCATGTTCCATAGCTGCAGAAGAATCAGTAGGAAGTAAGCAGGATGGGTTTTCGGCCACTGGCTATTTCTACTGGCTGAGAGCGAGCAGAACGTTTGAAAAAGTGGTGAATAATTGCAAATTATAACTTTTCAGAAGTTGTAGAACTTTTCCCAAGTTGTAGAACTTTTCCCAAGTTGTAGAACTTTTCGTTCTATAACTGTCGGCCAAACGTTTGCTTGTCAGACTGATAATTCTACCTACCCTCCACGTCATGAAAGACACTGCTTGGAAAGGGGGAGATGACCCACTTACAGATGTGTCCAATTCTTCCTCCCACTCCGAAATCATCTGTTAGGGAAGAGTCGGTATACATCAGATGGTTGTGTCAGTCCTGCTGCAATCCAGGTGTTTGATTGACTCAATATGTATGGGGGCCTTTATAAAAGTCCTATAGCGTGACCCGGCGACAATATTGCATGACAGTAGCATAATCTCCATTCACTTCTATGGGATGGAACGCTCATAAGCGATTACAGGTGCAAAATGTGCATTGAGCCGCGATGAGTCACGTGCATCCAGTTACTCGCACTTATGCCCATGACCATTACATTGTGACGTGGTTAGTCACAGACTACCCAAGGCCTTGGCTTCCTACTCTGTAATATGACTCTTTACAGTAAATGAGTTTGCAAGTTTCCTATATCTGACAAGAGGAGGGGGAAAAATAAATAATTGCTGCGGTGATCCAGCGTACAATCTCACGCGTCTGATAATAAAAAAAAGGGATTAATTTCAGCTTCAAATATGTCGCAATCAGATCACAAACTTTACAGAGGTGCCGCCCTCCTGGAAATGTATAAGCCCCGATATCAGCAGGGTGTGTGTCCTATCAATGAAGGTGGCAGTCCGACCTGGTGGGGAATGTTTCTTTCACTGCTTATAGAGACGATCTTCATCCAAAATATGCTGAGGTAGAATTCAGAATTTTTTTTTTTGGGGGGGGGGGGGTCCAGCTGCCATTTTGGGCTCCACTGGCAGCCATATAAAAGCAAGCGACGATGGAAGGCGACTGACGCTTGGTGTGAGCACATACCTATTGACGTTGAGTCTGACTTCTAAATGTGGTTAGTAAAAAGGATTTTGAGAAGGGCTCCATGCTTGTCCCTGCCAGGGACAGGTGGAGTGTAAAAACATTATATACAGCATGATACAGAAGAGTTGTCAGGCAGTAGAATAAAAAGTAAGGTGTCAGTTATCATATACTCATTTATAAATAAAGGAAAAGAGGGGGTTCCTTTAGCACAGCGCACACTCTGCCGCACTCGGGGGGTGCGGGCGTGAGAGGCACGGCCATCATGCAGTGTTTAACCCTTGAAAAACAAAGTTCGGATGGGTTGGGTGGTGACTGAGCAATAGATGACTGACCTCTTCCAGGGTCATCTCTCCTGACACATCAGGGCCCCCCCCCTTGTCCGTGCTGATGTCACCACTCTCGGCCACATCACCCATTGTAGGGTTTATTTCCATTAGCAGCCTTACGTTCTCCTGATCACCGTGGCTAGGAGATCTTACAGTTGCTTCGCGAACAGTTCTGAGGGGGGCTCTGGGGTGGCCGAATGGACTTTGACCGTTTGAGGCTGTTGCCTTTACTTCCCCCTCCGCTGCCGGCGGCTCCACCGCTGCCGCCAGCTACGGAGTAGGATCGTCCGTGCATCATCACAGCGTTCATCCCGTTGGCCATCGAAAAGGATTTCAGGTGGCTCTTGATGGCGACTGGAAGGGGAAGCTTATCAATGAGATGTACGGGGGTACAGGAGACAATAGCCCGGCAACACAAATCCTGCAAGCTGAATACTAGGGGAAAAAAAACAAAACAGAAAGTTATTACAACTTGGAATCACCTTAAAAAGGATCAACCATGCTTGATTTTAACATGCCCAACCTTTTCGACAGGTAACACTTACCTCGATTTGGTCTCCAGATCTTCTCCATCCCGTGCCTCATCAGCACTATCCGGGACAATTCGGTGAAGGACTCTGTCACGTTGAAATTACAGAGTGGGCTGACCTCAAAAAACGTCATCCCGTTCTTCTCCGCATAGGCCCGTGCCTGCTCCGTGGGCACCTGCCTTTTAAAAGCCAAATGGAGTCGATTCCCCACCAATATACGGGGGACACCTGGGGCATGCTGGGAGACAAAAGATTGACTTTGAAAATGGATATTTGCAAACAGCTGATAAAATCTTATCGGTCAAGCGTCAATCTAATATATATAATCGTCTTATCCCGTCTGTCTGTCTAGGAAATCCCGCGTCGCTGATTGGTCCGGCCGTGGCCAATCAGTTACGCGGGATTTCAGAAAAAGATGGCGGCCGTTAGCGGCTCATATGCCGCACGGAGGTCAGCGGCGACGCAGCCGGGAGATGACCGGCGCTAGCCGGTCATCTCCCGGCTGCTAGCAGCAGAAGGACCCCGACCGGCGGCGCCGCTGCTCTACATGCGACTACCGTCGGGAGATCAGCGGCTAGGGCCGCTGATCTCCCGACGGCAAGTGTGAAGGGAGGACCCGGAAGCGGCGCCGCAAGTCGTGATACTTCTGCTGCGAGCAGCTGGTCATCTCCCGACTGCTCGCAGCGGAAGTATCCGCACAGGCAGTGCCGCTCCGCGGTCCTTACTAATACAATTCGCTGATTGTTCGCGGCCGCGACCAATCAGCGATATTGGCGCCAAATTTAAACAAGCTCTCCGGTGCTCACTAACACAGTTCGTTGATTGGTCGCTGCCGCCGCCCGCGACCAATCACCGATATTGCCGCCAAATTTAAACACCGCTTTGCTAATTGGTCGCGGTTGCCGGCCGTGACCAATCAGCGATTTTGGCGCCAAATTTAAACAACGCTCTGCTGATTGCGCCCGGTCGGCCGCATACATATTCTAGAATACCCGATGCGTTAGAATTGGGCCACCATCTAGTGGGGAATAAGTCTAACCTGCCGTCCATTCTGCCCCATCTTTCCTACCCCAACCCCATTACATTTACCACCAGGGGACAGTAGGGAGATGCCCCATACAAACGACATTACCATACTCAGGACTTGAGTGTAGGCCAGCTTTAAAAACCATTAGCAGCAGCTTTCACAAAAATATTTAAAAAATAAATTAAAAATATAAAAAATGAAAAATTATATCCAGTCCAGTCTACCACAATATAAAAAGATCAAAACCACACTCTTTTGGGGTGCATGCTACTGGATCAATAATATATATATATATATATATATATATATATATATATATATATATATATATATATATATATATATATATATATATATATATATATATATATATATATATATATATATATATTTATTTATTTTCATAATAATAAGTCTTGGAAAATGGTGACAAAATCTAATTTTGTTTTCAAAGCTTAAAATCATTAACCACTAAAAAAATAAAAAATAAATAATGAACAAAAAAAAACCAAAACACAACAACACACTGTACAAATTTGGTTTTGATGCAATCGTACTGGCATGAAGAATCATGTTGCAGGGTCATTTATACACCAATGAATGGTGTAAACAACAACACCCAATCACCACCAAAAAAGGGCGGTATAATGTTTTTTTGTTACCATGAACCTCAATTTTTTGTTCCCGCTTTTCATCAGAAAATGTATGGTAAAGTAATTGGTGTCATTAAAAAAAAACAACAACTCGTGCTGCAATCAATGAGCGATCATATGGCTCATATTAGAGAATATATATATATTTTAGTCCTTAGAAGGGAAAAAAATGGCAACAGAGAAACCTAAAGAACAAAAAAAAAAAAATTGTCTGTGCCATAATGGGGTCAAAGAGGTTATCCCATAATCACAAACTTATCTGGTAAGTGTCAGATCGTTGGTTATCCCACCAATTGCAATAATGGGGGACCCCAGACCGGCCTTGGAATGACGCAGCATTCAATTATGTGATTCTGGGAAAACCTCTTTGCTGCAGTTTATGCAATTCCCAATGGCTTCAGTAATACAATTTATAAAATAGTACTTCACTTCTAGGTTACAACATTCATAGGGAATATGGTTCAGCTGACCACCATTCCCCCTCCTGTCCTCCCACACTCAGTTTGGCTGAGCATGCATGTATTCTCAAGGGGATGAAGACATTAAGTCACCGCCAGACACCTCACAAAGTACCCATGAGAGAGACACGTACCTCATCGATCTCTTTGATCCAGCGGTCTATTCCATCGAAGGACCACCGATTGGTGATATCATAAACCAGGAGGATGCCCTGCGAGGGGAGACAGAGGAGATCTCAGGGTGAATGTCAGAGTAACCAGAGGGCTTTCTAGGAAATCTAGTCCTCCGATCGCTCCTGCTCCTCTTTATTAATGGGGTCCTCTAACTTTATATAAGGGTGGATTACAAAAAAACAACACCACATCTATTATATGTATCACCCTACAGAACTAAATGTAAATGAATGGGTTAAACACAACGTAGTAAATGTCTTATAATCAGCGGCAGGATGTGAAGAGTTAATTACCTGAGCTCCTCTGGAGTAAGAACGAAAAATGGTGCAAAACCTCCCCTGTCCAGAAGTGTCCCTGCGGAGAAAACCACAAGAGGTGAACGGGGAAGAGAAGGGTCTCAGTCATCCACACAGTATAGATAGGAGCAATAATGGCTTCATATTCTATAAGAAAGTTTGTGAACCCTTAAGAATTTTTTTTTATATTTCTGCAAAAATCTGACCTAAAACAAGTCCTAAAATAAGATAAAGGAGAACCAAACACATGAGTCAAAAATATTACTATCTTTTTTTTTTAAATGAGGAAAATAATCCAATATCACATGTGAGCAGTAAAAGTATGTGAACCTTTAGGATTAGCAGATAATATGAACGTGAAATTAGACTTTATTAATTAGTTTTTTGTGATGTCGATCAGGTGAGTGGGCGACCTGTTTTATTTTCAAAGTCTGAAGTTCACAACACGTTTGTGGAAGTATCACGGCACGGACTAAGGAGATTTCTGTGGACCTCAGAAGAAGAGTTGTTGAAGCTCATCATGATTGAAAAATTTACAAAACCATCTCTAAAGAGTTTGGACTCCACCAATCCACAGTCAGATTGTGTACAAATGAAGGAAATTCAAGACCATTATTACCCTCCCCAGGAGTGGTTGACCAACATAGCCTAGGAGATCACAAAGGAACCCAAGGTAACCTCTAAGCAACTAAAGGCCTCCCTCAAATTAGCTAGTGTTGATGTTCAGGAGTCCACTGAACAACAATGGTGTGCACGGCTGGATTACAAGGAGAAAGTCACTGCTCTGCAAAAAGAACATTGCAGCCCATCTGCAGTTTGCTAAAAATCACCTGGACAAGCCAGAAGGCTACTGGATCAATGTTTTGTGGGTGAAAAAGGCCAAAGTAGAACTTTTTCAGTTAATGAGAAGCATTATGTTTTCAGAAAAAAAAATACATCACAGTGCAAAACCTCATACCATCTGTGACACACGGTGGTGGAAGTATCATGGTGTGGGCCTGTTCTGATGTGTCTGGGCCAGGACGGCTGCCATCATTGATGGAACAATTAGTTATGAATTATATCAGCAAATTTTGAAAGGAAAACGTCAAGACATCTGTCCATGAGAGGAGCGTACAGAGAACGTGGGCCATGCAGCAAGACAAAGACCCAAGTCGTTCTACTGGTTAAAGAGTATCAGTCACTATAATTTATATTTCATAAATCAATAGTACACATGAAAAAACGGCAACTTTGGAACATATCTCAGAGAAATCTGCTTCTTTCTCTTCCTGGATTGATCTTTCAATCTCAATTCAAGGAGTAAAAGCTGTAAAATCTGCACTCAGTAAAGACAGATTTTCCCATTACTGAGATAGGAGATGACAGTTGGTGCTCATAAAGCTCTATGAAGAAAGGAGGGAGGAGCTAGCAGAATACACCAACATTCTGCTGCAAGTTTTCCTGAAACAACAGTTACACTTTAAATCAATGTTGAAAAAACACTGACAGGGTCATTGACTAGAATGGTACTAGTTATTGCTGAACAAGGGGTCACACCACATACTAAAAGCAAAGGTTCACATACTTTTGCAGCTCACAGACATGTGATATTGCTTCATTTCCCTCATTTAAAAATTACTACGTCTTATATTTTTGACTCATTTGTTTGATTTGGTTCTTTATCTACTTTTAGGACTTGTGTGAAAATCTGATGCAGTATTAGATCAAATTTATGCAGTTATATAAAAAAATTCTGCAGGGCTCACAAACTTTCAAGTATCACTTGTAGCTGTAGGTCAAAAAAAGGTTCCTAAACGTGAACGCTTGGTGTGGATGAGCGTGCATATGTTCTGGAGGGAAAGTAGCAAGAAAGCTGCCCGACATCTCTGGAGGCGGATCATCTCCCCAGAAAACAGAAGAATCGGGCATGTTCAATTTCAATATGCCCAATCTTTTCCCCAACATCGGGGAAGAGTCATGTCACCCCCATACACATTCGATTGTGATAGTCTCTTACCAAAGCTCAAGCTTGACCCGTCGGCCATCTAGGAGGATGGTAGTGGTTTTATAGTCAATACCTGAAATGTACAAAATGAAGTCAGTGGATGGAAGAATTTTTTCCTTTTCAGACATTACTGCAATTAAAAAGAGGATAAGTTACAACCCCAAAAATCTACCGAAAAGCTGAGCATGATCAGCAGGTACTGTGCACGCGTCCTATACTGATGAACAGGACCTGCTGATCGTGCATGCGGGGCTGAAACATCAACAGCACCGGATATCCCTTTAATTGTAGCCGTGCTGCAATACGAGAGTCTATTGGCAAGTGTAGAGACTTTCCTTCTAGTGATCGACAACCCCTCTGAAGACCCCCGTAACCTTTTGCCCAATTGTATAGGGAGAGATGTGACTAGTCCCATGACGTTCCCGGCCTTGATATATTTAATTGACAGATATCTCCCCATGTGAAAACACCTGTCAAAGGAATCAGGGGAGGGGAGAAGTCATTAGGGGGGTCCGCATTGGACTAGTCTGTTTTTCCTCAAATCCCGCAGCGTGGCAAGTGTGCAGTCAAGATCTGATTCTATCCCAATGGCCGTTCTCCTTTTATAGGGTCTCTAAATTTGGGCAACTGTGTCCTATAAAATGGAATGGGGACGGGAGGTGACCGTCGTCCATACGTCTATATTGCAGCACGGCTGCAGCGTCTCCTCCTCGCTCAGCATTTCTCGGCTCTGTATTTTTCATGATATGTAAATTATTGATCAGCCAGATCTTGAAGATGAAGGCAAACCGATTCCTGCTATTAATAAACGCCGTCCGTCACGCGAGCGCGGTTCTCTTCCTACATTATGGTCGTCATCAATTATTTAATGGGAACAAACAGTTCGGAGATGGCGAGAGCGCGGCTGGGGGATGTTACAGAAAGACCGCACGTGTTGACGTAAGTGCTGCAGGGTGATTATCCCGCCTGATGGATGGATAGAACATGAAGCCATGAGTTTCGGTGAATCAGTCACGATATACCGTGACATATTTCAGGAGCTGAGCTTATCCCTGCTGCTGCAGATCTGGTTTCCCTTAATGACGTTTCTTGCTCCAGAATTTAGTAGAAACGGCCAGTTAAAAAAAAAAAATACAAAAAACCCCATAGCCAGGTTCAGGATCAAGCTGCGGCGTGTCATGCGACCCCTGCTGACAAGCAGGCGGGAAGGGTCTCGTACAATGAGCTATTTTCCAGCTCAGCATTTTGAGAGGCAGATTTAGCGGAGTTCAATTGTGCACCGGACATAATAAATGGGAAGGGGTCTGTCCCTTTAACCCTTAACGTTTATTTTCGGGGTGGGCTCAGGAGCTGAGCGCACATCACACACGGCAGGTGACATCTGTGCTGTACAACCAGCATCTGCCTCCAACAGCAGCCAGCGCTCGCACTGATCACTGTGCTTTAAACATTTAAATGCCGCTCATGGCGTTCCTTAAAAACCTGTCACATGTGCTCGAGCAAAGTCTGGAGCACATTGGCTTTGCCCCCGTGAGGAAATTGTGGATTGCTGATGGGAAAGCATTGCAACTGAAAGGCCTATTGGTGGCCCCCCATATGCTGCCACATTAGTGTTTCTGTGCAGCTTCAACCACAGGCTGAACTTCATAGAAAGACCATGATTTGTACTATAAACTGAAATACTGAAGTACCGAAGTATATAGTACAAGAGAAAGTGATTGCAGGGTCACGATCCCTAGGGCGATTAACAAACCGAATGAAAAAGGGGGGGGGGGGGGGGGGAGTAAAAAATATATAATGTGTGTGTATAAATACCGTATATAAAAAATAAGTAAATATATATAAAAAAAATAATATAATATAATATATCACCCCCAAACTGTTACCAGCATAAAGAAAATGTTTAAACACTAGAACTGCTGTTTTTTCGGTTTCCACACCTTACCCCAAAATGCAGGAAAAAGCTAACAAAACTTTGTGTCTCCCCCCCACCTAAATTTTATTTAGTTTTAAAAGTCAGCTCGCCATGAAAATAAATAAAAAATCAGCTGTCACGCAGCTCTATCAACTTGTAAGTAAAAGTATTTCAGACCTGAGAAAATGACAACAATTTACCTTCAGAATATTTTTTCTATACAGTGCCGTGATGTCCTATCTACCAGTGCACCATGTGGGATCCCGAGCAGCACGGCCACAGGACGTAATGACACCACACACACAAACCTCACAACCTGAACCACGGCCACTTTAGGAATTGGCTTAAGGGGACCTTAAAGGTGCCGCCAGCAAAGGATAATTGTCAGCACATCACAAGGATCTGTATATGTGCAGAACTGGATATAAAAATATCACTGTTTACAGAATTGGGAATGTGGGGGATAAGAAGACCCCAGAAGAGAAAGGATGAGCTGAGGGTAAAAGGCAAGATTTTCCATCCTTCTTGACAGCAGAAATCGCACACAGGAGATTACTGGCAGGAAATGCAATACAAAGAACTCACAACTGCGGCCAAAATTGGAGAAGCATTACACAAGAATAAGTTAGGGGGGCGGGAAGCCCCATAAGCTTTCTAAATAGCCCTCCACTCAGGGGTCGGCCGAGCTTTCCATCCATGGCCACAATGGTTGTCACCGAGCTTTCCTAGGACAGTGATTAGTGGGGTGTGCACGAGATGAGTGTCCGCTCAATTGTAAGATTTCTCCATTATTTAGGCCAAAGCCACCCCCATCCTCCGATCCATCATCCGCACCGCTTTCCAGAATCCATTAGGGCTAGATCCAGCATTTCCAATCATATAAATGGCTTTTCCTGCAGCGGCCGGTGAGTAATACTATCCTCCAAATACTGGGGAAAGAAGATCTCTCAGTCCCTGGAAAAGCAAAAAAAAAACTTGGCTGCGGAGAATAAAAGTTTATTAACCATTTGCATCGTGGAGCAGACCCCATCTCCTAAGCCCGCTATTCACAGAGGCGACGGCTACTTCTTACTTTATTAACAACCTGCGTCGCCATTGTCATGCACACTCCTCGGGGTGTGATCCGGCCGGGGGAACAAATGGTTTTGCGGCCTTGTGACTGCATTGGAAAGAAACAAAAACAAACTGTCTGACTCACGTCCCGAGGGGAACTTCATGCGAGTTTAGAAAAATACTAAAAAAAGGTGGAGAGGAATTCCATTTTTAGGGATGACCATCGATCATGGGAAAGTTTCTGAGCATCAGGTTGTTATTCACTGACACCTGACGGAAAGCACAAGAGGTGACAAACACAATGGCTGCAAGAGCGCAACGGCTGGAGTACAACACCGATCTCGCGTCATGGGAGGCTTCCATGTATTAATCTCTAATCCTATGCTAAAAGGACCCTCAATTGCGCAGCCCCCCCTCGTGATTCAATAATGCATTAGGGACATTAAAGTCTATTACTTATTCATATATTCTATTGTTTCCTGTTATCAGCTAGTTCAGGATGGGAGAACAGTGATGTACAGAGTTCTCTAATGGGACGGCGGACAAATCCCGGCACCATTATCACGGCTATCTCACTTATTTTGTATGGAGGAGCGTTCCCAATCATCAGCCCGTGAAAACATAACAACGATCAGCCGACAACATGCTGATTTAATGGCGTGCCTGAACGATCCAATCATCGTTGTCGTCAGCACATCTCCCCATGTAAAGAGGGGACGTTCTGCTGACAATACGGATGCTATATGGGAACAGAACAATGGCATTAATGAGCATACAGATTTTATCGGCCCGTGTGAAAGGGGCCTGTAAATAAACACTGATCGACTTATCTAATCACTCAGCGCTCATTAAAGGGAATCTATCAGCGGATTTTTGTTATCTGAGAGCAGCATGGTGGCGGGGCAGAGACCCTGATTCCAGCGATGTTTCACTTGCTGGTCTGCATGCTATCGTTTTGATGCAATCCCTATTTTCTCTGCTGGAGATGTAGCAGAGCTCTGAATGCAGAGCCCTGTAAAACCCCGCCCACACCACTGAATGGCTGCTTTCTGTAAATGCAAAGTGTATACAGTAAGCAGCCAATCAGTGGTGGGGGCGGGGCTGGGCCATAGGCACAAGACACCTAGTCCTGTAGTCATAATCTCCTTCTGATAAAACACTGATTGTGTTGACACAACAACGCAGTTTAATATGTGACATCACTGGAATTAGGGCCTCTGCCCCTACATCATGCTGCTCTCATATTACATACCAAAACCCTGCTGACAGAATTCTTTTTAATGCAAACACATCATTTTCTGACTAAAAATCCTTTTTGCAATTAGGTTTCATTTAAAATTCTGCACCTTTGCTCTTTACAGGCTTTGTTCCCCTGCACGTTCAACTTTGATGTGATCTGTAGTCTTAAAACATCTGAGAGGTCAGAAAAAATAAAAAAAGATCAACAAATTCTCTTGCAAGACTTACAGAAGAAGCTCACTTATGGATTCTCAGTTAACTCATTCTGAAGCCAGCAATAGATAGTGCAAAACAGAAGGCAAATGCTGCAAAATTTTTTAATGGAACCTCCCGAAAAATGTTTACACTAAAAACATGCATTTAAAGTAATGGAATAAAAAGAAATGCTCCAATGTCCCTAAAACGTGGACAACCCGCCCACTGAGGGTCCATTTACAGGTGATGAGACAATACAACAAGTCGATCGGTGCTTAGACAACGACAGGTCTACGGCAGGCATGTAAGGGGATGGGGATAAGTATTTTGGGGCTAAGAAGCCGTCTATGAATTACAAAGCGATCAATAAACACAGGTGAGGATGACATGGAAGCGGTGACCCACGTCTAAGCGCGTTCATGGAGGCCGGGGCGGATAAACTGGTTTGATGGGAGTCAGAAATGGAGGCAGGGTCACAACCCTGAACAGTTCAAAGTCCCAGAGAAAACAATTTCCAGGGCTGAATTTTCCATTTTTTACAGCTTGTAAGTACCGGCAAATTACAATAAACCGCATAGGAGAAATCTGACAACTAACCTGCCGAAAGGTCTCGCCCCTGACACCCACCCCGCTGTGTTTCCACATAAGCAAGTTTGGCTCATCTGGGGGGGAAAAAATCCCTTTTAGGGGCTGGTTAACATCACATAAGGACCTTATATTTTAATCACTGTTTGTCTGCACATCTCTCTATGTAAACAGGTGAATGAGCCACCAACAATAACGTAAAGGGTTTTACAAGAATGGCCGCTCGTACGGAAACCCTCACAATTATTACAACATGCAAACAGTTTGCACACGGGGGGCAATCAACTTTCTATATCCTCCCTTTAAAAGGGTTCAATGAAGTTTTGCATTTAGGGCCAAGGACTGTGGGATCAGGAGAGCCCAACGCTACGCAGAAATCTAATTAATTTCAACACAGCAGCAAAATTCTTTGTTCCCAGATGTTTGTGACAGAGAAACGTGACGTATCCTAACAATGTGCCATTAAGGTATACCCCTGTCTACAGAATGAGACCCCCCCCTTACCATTACTATAGGAGTATGGTGACTCGGATGCTCCGTCCTGCAAACTCTCCAAGATCTCTCCCTTTCCGACATCACTGTCTCCCACCAGCAGGAATTTCAGGAGGTAGTCGTAGCTTTTCACAGGGCTGCCTTGAGTGCCCATCCTCCTCCCTCCTTCTCAGGAGGCAACCGGCATGTCAGGCTCCTGCGGATGGGCCGCTGCCAGGTGCTGTCAACCGGGGATGTCTGTCTGTCCGGGGAAAGGCGGATTGGGGCTGCGCGCTTCACTGCTGCTTCATCCAAATGTTCCTGAGAGACCGGGAGGGGGAAGAAATCCTGGGATAGGAAAACAGAAGAAAAACTTTCAGCAAATTGCAAACACGGGTAGGAGAAGAAGGGCAGGAGAAGAAGGGCAGGAGAAGAAGGGCAGGAGAAGAAGGGCAGGAGAAGAAGGGCAGGAGAAGAAGGGCAGGAGAAGAAGGGCAGGAGAAGAAGGGCAGGAGAAGAAGGGCAGGAGAAGAAGGGCAGGAGAAGAAGGGCAGGAGAAGAAGGGCAGGAGAAGAAGGGCAGGAGAAGAAGGGCAGGAGAAGAAGGGCAGGAGAAGAAGGGCAGGAGAAGAAGGGCAGGAGAAGAAGGGCAGGAGAAGAAGGGCAGGAGAGATCACATTCCTCCTTCTGCATTTACCAATGTTATCAGAGCTAGTGGATAATTCTCCGCATCCCTGGGTTCTGGAGCATAAAAGGCTATTCTTCCCATCTGCAGGCATAATGATGAAGGGAGAGGTATAGCGGCTTCCTCCAATGGGAGGGCGAGCGGGCGCAGCCACTCCTTGGCAGGGGAGCGGATTACACAACTATTTGCATGAAGAGCAAAACACAGGCAGATGGCTCCGCATCTTAACCCTCGCATGCCTGCCAGGGGCTGCGCAAAGCACTAACACCGCCAGCCTCTCGAGCGCTGATGGGGTTAATCCATTGACAGCAAAGAAAAAAATAGAAAGCAGTAAGAGCTTTCATCATATAAAAAAAAACCTTGAGCAGATTCAATCCCCCGAAGATTCGCAGTCAATCGATGGACACTCATTATAATTCACGCCCGTGTTAGTGCAGGAGGAGGGGGACGTCGTCCTTCTGCCTCCCCCGACCCAAGACAAAGCAAACACCGTCACAAAGAATCGGCCCCAAAACAAGTCATATAATCAATAATAATATTACACATATTATGGAAATTTCTTATTGCTGGGTCAGAAATTATGCATTTAACCCTTTAAATCTATATTCATAACGGTGCCTGTGGGAAAGGCTGATCCCGCTTACTTGCACTCTACCCAACATGGGGCTGCACAGTTCCCTTTTTTCAAGGTCCCTGAGTCCTGATCTCAGGATCACTGGAGGTCCCGGCGGTCAGCAAGTTATTCCTTATTATATGGATCGGGGATAAGTTATGATTTTTGATCATTTAGGGACAGGACACCCCTGTTCTCCAGATCCGTGGTGAATTAAACTTCAACATGAAATAAATAAGGTGGGAAAATCCTATTAAACACGTCTCCTGTATGACTCCGCTGTAAGAAATTAATAAAGGAGCCAGAGCAAAACACGCAGAACCGGTTCCTGGGGAGTCTCCATACTCGTCACTTTCCATTACAAGCATGCCGTGATAGCCGATCATCACACCGTATACCACAAGTCTGTGTTTGATCGCCCCCCGTTATAAGTTTACCCAATCCATCCACCTACACTTGTTCTGTTATTTCCACAGCAGCAGCATGAGTGGGAGGCAGCATATGGCCGGCACTGGATACAGAGCAGGGTCCCTGTGGACCCAGGAGTGTCTGCCACACAATAGTTTGGGAACAAAGACTCTCAGTCTCCTGTGTTATCGGGTCTGGACGTCGCTAATAAACCAGTGTTGTATCAACAAGGATGACATTTCCGCATCGTGTTTCTTCACTGCGGCTTTTTATTATATACGGCCAAAGACAATTATTACAAAAACTCAAAGAATTTCAAGGGGTATACCCATCCTAAACCATATGATTGGCGGAGGTCTGAGACCCTAACTGTGAATAAAGGGGGCCCAGAGCTTCCACATTCCCATATAAAATGGAACATGTCAGGATGATCTTACTACAGAAACAAGCAGTGAATGATTGGGATTGCCTCGGCACGCCCCCAATGCACTTCCAAGCTAATTTGCATGCAGCTTCAGAGCTCGATTTCTCAGCGCTGACGAATCGGATGATTCAAACAAGACTAGGACCTATAAGGCAATATATATGGATGCCCACTGCACAGGAAACGGCAGCTGACCCAATTAAAGTGAACGGGACCAGGACCACCAGAGTCATGGATCAAACTCTCCAATGGATCCGTAGGGAAAAAAAAAAAAAAAAAAGGGGGGATATCCCACTGATGCTGTCCATTGTCACTGACTGCTATAAGTATATTACAGGAGGACTATCCCCACCACAGTTGCACTCCCCCTAGCCAAGAGGGCAGACCGCAGGGGTTGCTCACTGTTAGGGACAATTTTTTTTTCTTAAATGTATATATATTGTGGACTGAAAATAATTTAACAATTAGGTTTTATTAAACATTCTGCACAGTTTGCCTTTTACAGCCTCTGGGTTGCACTGTTTATTGCTGGCTGCAGAATGAGTTAACCGAGACTCCATCAGTGAACTCATTCTAGTTTATAATTCTTTTTTTGAGCTTCTGAACACAGAACATATCAAAAAATTGAATATGCAAAGAAACAAATAGCCAAAGAGTGCAAAATGATAATTAGGCACATAGTGAAAAAAAATTCCCCCAGAGGTAGGAAACCCATTTAAAGTACAACTCCGATTTTTTTTCTTTTATTTCACCGTCAGAGTGGTATCACTAATGTCTGTAGTAATATACTCACCAGCCGTAGTCTTCTGTCCTCGGCAGGTTGTGACCTGCCGGATCGCTCCAGTGTTTGCTGGGCGAACCGAAGGTCACTTCTCAGTGTAAGTCTATGGGAGGCAGAACGACTCATAGATTTACATTGAGCAGATGGTGGAACTGGACTGGAGCGGCGCTGGGAAGAGCAGAAGATGGCAGCTGGTAAGTATTTTACTAGGGGCAGGGAACAGTCATGAGTGATACCACTCCAGAGGTGAAAACCAAAAAAAAAAACACAACGCTGGACTGGTACTTTAACTTTTTAAATCAGAGAAACATCCATCATTCATGGAAGAAAAACTAATGAAACACTGATGGGAAAATCAGACAATGACCAAGCACTGATGAAGAGGAGTATGCTCACGGAAATAGATTTTTTTTTTCCATATATGATAAAAAAAAATAAATAAAAAAAATGGATGTTTGAATAAGACCACAGGCTGTGTTGGGGGTCTATACGTCTGAGGATCTTAAGATGTAACCCACCGACGGCAAACATCAGGATACATCACGTATAGGCTCCAATTGTATACAAAAACCTTTACAGTCCGGGGTTCATTTTCCTGGGTCAATCTATATGGGAATGAGTAGTAAACACCAAGAAAACCAGTATGTCCACTCATACCGGCCTACGCTATAGTCTAGGGCGGATTACTCCTATATAAAAATGTGACAGCAGCCGCCCATCGGGTGAGCAGGGGGAGAGAAGGATCGGGCATCTTGACTTTTAACATCCTATGCTTTTGCTTTTTTTCCAGGGGATAAGAGGCCCCCAGATGTTCCGGCAGCACCTTTTCTCCCCACTGCACACACTCGGGTGAGCGATGCCTCGTGGAAAGTGCTGGAGAGCGCTCCAGCGAGGAGCTGCTCACCCTGTCAAGCTGGTTTTACGCCACAGCAGCACGGACGCATTGTTTGCGCTGTCAGAACAGGTCGGACCGGAACCTGCAGCCATAAAACGGCACAGAAAGGCGCACGTGATACTGATTATAGGGAGGAAGCTATGAAGTGTGACGAGCGGAGGAGGAACTACAAGACCCATAATGCCCTGATCAGAACATGCTGGGACTTGTAATATTAAACATTGTTGTGAAACTACAACCACCAGCATAGCTAGTCTACAGGGGGCATGCTGGGAGTTGCAGTGTCACTGCAGTGCCTATAGCACTACAACCACCATCATAGCTCATATACACAGGGCATGCTGGGAGTTGTAGTGTCACAGCAGTGCCTATAGCACTAGAACCATCAGCATAGCTCATATACACAGGTCATGCTGGGAGTTGTAGTGTCACAGCAGTGCCTATAGCACTAGAACCATCAGCATAGCTCATATACACATGGCATACTATTAGTTGTAGTGTCACAGCAGTGCCTATAGCACTACAACCACCAGCATAGCTCATATACACAGGTCATGCTGGGAGTTGTAGTGTCACAGCAGTGCCTATAGCACTACAACCACCATCATAGCTCATATACAAAGGGAATGCTGGGAGTTGTAGTGTCACAGCAGTGCCTATAGCACTACAACCATCAGCATAGCTCATATACACAGGGCATGCCGGGAGTTGTAGTGTCACTGCAGTGCCTACGGCACTACAACCACCAGCATAGCTCATATACACAGGGCATGCTGGGAGTTGTAGTGTCACAGCAGCCACAGATTAAGGAGCAGTAGCTAAGAAGATACAGGGTGAGAGCTCACTACAGAAAAGTGTAGAGATGCCGGATGCTGCATCAAGTAACAGGCGGGACTCACCGACTGGGCACCAGGGAAGGAGGCCTGACACCTCGGGGCAGAAACTACGTGACTCCCGGGCTGCGGCCTCCTCTGCGCACACAGGTTCTCCCGGGCTGAGGCCGGTCACTCAGGGGATAGGGGTCTTCAGAGTCCGGAGCAGCTCCGCGAGCAGCCGGGCCCAGCTCCTGCGCTCCAATCTGCCTCCTTCGTCTCTGCACAACGCGCCTGCGCAGAGTGACGCTGTAGACGTCACCAAAGAGATTCCCTCCCTAGTGCAGAGCTCCTCCCTGTCAGCAGTGAGACATTGCGGACAGCGCCACCTGGTGGACGGCAGGTAAACAACACTTAGCTTCATTCTACATCACAGCTCGCTGTGTGCACAGTGTAGAAGTTTTTAATGCGTTTTTTTTTAATGCGTTCTTTTTTTTTTTTTAAAATGGGCACAACCAGAATTCCAAGGTTAAACTTCAACCCTTTCCTACCGTCACTACTTTTCATTTCTGCGCAATCATTTTCTTCCTCCCCTTCTTCCTAAAGCCATATTTTTATTTTTTTATTTTTTTTAAGCCCTTAGCGACCCATGACGTACATTTTAGTCATATTTTGCTGAGGAAAGTATGTTGCCGGGTGCGGCGCTGCACTTCCCCCTCTCCCGAAAAAATATAAGTGATCAAAATGTCTAATATACCCCCAAAATAGTATCAATAATGGCACCTCGGAGGGAAGGGCAACAAAAGTAATAAATGAAGAAAACTATTTAAAAAAAAAAAATGATGCGAATTGCATACTTCCGGCCACAATCTGACTAGACGTGTCAGGCCTCGCTCAGTACACTAGCATTGAGTGAGGCCGCACAAGTCTAGTCGGCAGGCGACCGCATGTATTCAGATCACATAATTATGGTCACATGACCGCCTGCTCCTTAAGCCAGAACCGGAGTCCTGATGGCGCAGTAAACATTCACAAGTCTGCAAACACAGAGCAACCGCAGACTTCTACCCCATCCTTTAAGTTTTTTAAAGAAGCATACAGGAATAAAATAAACCATCTTCTTTTTTTAGGGGGGAAAGTTGATAGTCCTGTATTTTTTCCTGCAATGTCTCTGTCCAAAGGCACTGGGGCCATGTTACATGAATACACGGGATGGAGGATAAGTGTATGATCGTGACCCCTACCAGTCCCAAGATTGAGGGTCTCCATGGCTCCAGTGTGATCAGAGCGATAGACAAAGAATCGAGCCTGTGCACTATTGAAAAAGTAGTCCCACTCCTATAGAAGTGAATGGAGCGCCGGTCACATACACACACTACACCTCCATTCTCCTGGGGGGCTTCCAGCACGCAGACCCTGACCTATAATGGAAAAAAATTCATTGACATGCAGTGAAGGTAGGTTTGTAGTGTAGATAAGCAGAATGACACTCCCATCGTTTCCATTCACCAGGTCCCTGGCACAGCAATCAATCATTATGTCTCCGGCCCTTTGCACTGTTATCCATCCAGCTCCATCCATTCTGCTCTACCTCGCGCCGCTGAGTTTCTCGGGCTGTCAGCGCTGGCACAGCAGGAGATTATTAGATGCAGGGAAGCTGCTCCGCTAATATTGTGCTGGACTGACAGCCTGACATCTACGCTGCAATAGTCACTGGGCATCTTATATCCCCTGGTGCCAGGCTCCATCCACATGACAGACGACAACTTATTGATCGGAGGGCATCCTATCGCTGGGATCTGCACCGACGGGCAAAATAGGGAACTTTTATCCCCCCTAGCTGGAGCAGGGCAGCATGTGCGACCTCATTGCCCATCAATAGAGTCCCTTTAATTACTCTCACTTTCACCGGAGGTGATATTATGACCCCCACACACCAGATGAGACATGTGCACAATAGTCATAACATCCTCGGCACCCCTCACCTCCAAAGACAAAGTGAATGGCGTTGGACTTCCCCTTTAAGTAAAATGTAGATCCCTCCCATCTAAATCTTTGATGGACTTTACGGGTCACCGATAGGTTGGCATGACAAACCGGGGTCTGCAGGAGACCCCTGTGGTTGTCATTGCCATGATGCTATGAGCGCCGCCCAGCAGTCCGCTCATAGCCAGTGAGCATTTCTGCTACACACAGGCGATCTGATGATCGCAGCTTCTAGTCGCCCCTGGAGACTATTGAAGCATATGGAAAAAAAAAAAAAAAAAAAAAAAAGAAATGTTGAATATATTATATATCAATATATAAAAAGAATTAATCCGATCGGTAAACCATGTGACGAAAAAAAAAATCAAAATGCTGGAATTAAGTTTTTTTGGTCGCCGTTGCATTGAAATAAAATGCAATAAAGGGCGATCAAAACATTGTATCTACCCTAAAATGGTATCAATAAAAACATCTGCTTGACGCGCAAAAACTATGCCCTCGGCCAGCCCCAGATCCCGAAAAATGGAAACGCTACAAGTCTCGGAAAATGGCACTTTTTTTTTAACAAACTTTGGATTTTTTTTTCACCAATTAAATAAAAAAGAACCTATACATGTTTGATATCTTCTACGATCTTGCAATGACCTGGAGAATCATAATAGCAGGTCAGTTTTAGCATTTAGTGAACATGTTTAAAAAAAAAAAAAAAAAAAAAACAACTGTGGAATTGCACTTTTTTTTGCAATTTCACCGCACTTGGAATTTTTTTTCAAGTTTTCCAGTACACTACATGGTAAAACCAGTGATTTACTTCAAAACTACAACTCGTCCTGCAAAAAAATAAGCCCCATATGGCCATATTGACTGAAAAATAAAAAAGTTATGCCTCTGGAAAAAAGGGAAGCAAAAAACGAAAAAGGCAAAAATGGAAAATGGCCCAGGGGTGAAGGTGTTAATTTCCCATAGAAACATGTATGGCATATAAGTCTCATCACTCTGACACGCCAGGCTTGGCTTGTCACTCTCCACAAGGAGAAATGTTTCCCTTTAGACCCCTGATGAAGGACAAGCAAACCTTGAAGCCAACTATACCATTAGATTAACCGTCCCCACTCCCGGGTGATTTTTCCTTTTTTTGTACATGCATGTTTTTTTCTCCTCTTCATCTCCCTTGAGATATAACTTTATCACTTTTCCATCCACATCACTGCAGAGCGCTGCTGTTTTTTTTGTGCAACAAGTTGTCGTTTTGAATGACACCAAAAGGAAGAAACAGGCAAAAAATTTCAAGTAAGGTGAAAAAAAAAAAAATGCAATTCCGCCATCATTTTTTTGGGTTTTGTTCTTACGGTTTTTACTATGACCTGGTCGCAGGATTCTCCAGGACAGTACGATTACGGCGATATCAAACTTGTATTTTTTTTTTCCTGATATTGCAGTGGTTTAAAAAAAAATAATAAATTCAGAACATAAAAAAAAAAATAATAATAATAATAATTGGGGTTTTGTCTCACTTTTTGTCCTGTAACTTTTGTTTTCCCCAAGCGATGGAGATGTATGAGCACTTTTTTTCATATCAAGCTGCCCTTTTTATTTAAACCATTTTGGGGTACATCTGATATTTTAGGACACTTTAAGGGGTGCAATGACCCCCCCCAAAAAAACAAGAAAATTTGGCCACTCAATATTTATTTTTTCCTTTTTATAGTGTTTACCACTCAGGTTAATGACTTCTATATTTTGACACTACTGACCAGATATTTTTTTTTCTATATTCCTAAACTGGAAAAAAAAAAAAAAAAAAAAGAAAATTCAAATATTAAATTTTTTTGGGGGTTTTTGTTTTTCCTTTTTAAAAAATGTTTTAACTTTATTTTTTACTCCACTTCTTCTATATTCTGAGGGCGTTGCAGTATATTATGCAATTTATGATGGGCTCCTAGGTAGCTAGGGTTCACAGTTGTGCCAAGATGAAAGCCATGGTGGTCTTTGAGTTATGAGGGGGGGGGGTCTGATGAGAGCTGATGTGTGAGAACTGCCATCGCTCCATTTAAAAGCCGCTGTCGGCTAAACAGCAGCAATTAGAGCAAGCTCCGGTTGCAGCTGTTACAGGCAAATGCCAGCTGTGTGGTACACAGCTGGCACCTGCCGACTGGAGCTGGTTCAGTACCTGATAGCTTTTTGGTCTTATTCTAGGATAAGCCCATCCACCGTCACAGGAACTGAACACCAGCTGGAAAGGACATACAGGAGGAGGAGTCGTCTGTCAGCCAATTAACAACACTCACAATTCTGATTGGCTGAGAGCAAATAACAGACAAACTAAGCTCCTCCTTCACATCCTTTTCAGCTGGATGCCAGAAAAATCAGTACACAGCTGTTCCAAACTCTGGTTCTGTGTTATTGAGAGTCTGTAAACCCGGCTAATCTAACCTGCGAGCTGTAAAAGGAAGCACAAATTAACCTCTGCTTTTTAATCTCGTATCCTATACACAGGGCTCATAATGACTGTTCAGTCCCTTTAAAGTCAGAAAATTACTTATTGTTTAAAATCGAGATTTTATGTTTAAAGAAAAAAAAAAAATTACAAATATATATTTAACTTTTCTTCAGATGTTTTTTTTTTTCATATCTTTCACAACCCCTTAAAAGTATTTTTTTTTATTTTTATCTGGAATAGAAAAATAGAAAGCAAAGAAAAAAAAAAAAAAAAAAAGGGCACACAGAAGGAGGGGGGCGATCCCCAAAAAGTGGCAAGAGTCAGTGCGTGACCATGTTAACCACCTAATGAGAACGCTATTTGTTTGCTCTTGATTGAAATGGATGATTTGTTGCAAATGGGACTTTTTTTTTTAATTGTATGGTAAAGATCTTTTCACAGTTTTAATCGAAATAACATTTTTTTCATATTTGCTAATATGTGAATTTTGGTTGCGTTTGCAACCTTTTATGCTTCTTATACTGGATATAAAAAAAATATATATATTATTATATATTTAAAGGGTTTGTTCCCTTTCAGAATCTCTCAGTTCCCAGGTGCATTTTATTATATAAAAAGTAAAAAAATATCCTTGCTTTACTCACCCTCCCGGGGTCCAGTGCTGTGTCTCCGCTGCATTCCAGCGCGACAGCTAAATCACTGATCTCAGTGGCTCTGCCAGTGTAGACTGTACACCTCGCTCAGAGCCGCTGAGCTCAGGGATTGTCTGCAGCGCTGTCACTGTGACGTCAGCACAGCAGTCAATATCAGATACCGTGAGCAGAGGTAGAAACTTCGTGCTGGGCCCGTGAGTGTTTTTTTTGTTTTTTTTTCAGTAACAGTCTCCAGCTACGGACCGGGGATTTCTGAAAGTGGTGAAGCCTTTTAACATGAAACCTGATTTAACCCCTTCACGACCTTGGGATTTTTGGGGTTTTTTTGCTCCCCTTCTTCCCAGAACTATAACTTTTTGATATTTTTCCATCAATATGGCCATGTGAGAGCTTCTTTTTTGCGGGACGAGTTGTACTTTTGAACGTCACCATTGATTTTACCATATCGTGTACTGGAAAAAGAGAAAAAAAAATTCCAAGTGCAGTGAAATTGCAAAAAAAGAAAAAAGTGCAATTTCACCCTCTACATTTTCACTAAATGGTGTGCCATTATGATTCTCCAGGTCATTACGACTTCGTAGATACCAAATATGGTATATTTTTTTTATTTCAGTGGTTGAAAAAAAAAAATCCAACGTTTGTAAGAGAAAAGAAAAATAAAAAAAACAAAACGCCATTTACAGAGACCCGTAGCGTCTTCGTTTTTCGGGATCTGGGGCCGGGTGAGGACTTATTTTTTGTGCACCAAGTTGACGTTTATATTGATACTATTTTGCCATCACCTGTTATTGCAAAGTTGAGGCTACCAAAAAAAAAAACAAAACGTAATTCTGGCGTGGTTTTTCGTTATGCCGTTTACCGATCGGATTAATTTAGTTAGTTTAGTTTTTCATAGATCGGGCGATTCTGGACGCAGTGATACTAAAATGTGTATTTTTTTATTGTTTTATTTTGAGCAAAATAGAGATAATTTGAACTTTTATATATTTATTTTTTTCTACTTTTTACTTTCTTAAATAGTCTCCATGGCAGACTAGAAGCTGCGATCATCTAATTGCTTGTGCTATACATAGGGGGGGTTAAATAAAGTCATTTTCTGATGACACATTCCCTTTAAGCTTTTAGAGGTCTCTATAGAATATCCTCCATACCCGATGCACACAATGTATTGCTCAGTTACACATTGACAGACTCTTTCTTTTACAGTGCAGCCTATCCTGCATCCATTTAATTATTATTTTCTATATTAAGAAACCCCAAAAAAAGAAAAACTTTTAAGAAAAAAAAAAAAAAAAAATACAATTAAGCCGGTTGATATCCCTCCATTACAGTGGTGGCAGGTACTAAATATAAAGAGAATGAATAGAAACATTTGCCGCACTTTATGGGGGTCTTCCTAGCAATCAGTTGGGTTTCTCGGAGGGGAACCTGCATGCAACGACGATGCGGCATCTGCAGGCGGCAGTGTCCCAAAGTTTTGCCGGGCTGTCAGCATCAGATCATCCAATACTCCCTTGAGGCTGCTGAAGACGACCTATATAAATCGGGGGGTCCCTATAGGTCTCCCTAGCAGTGACAGGGGGTAAAAGAAAAAAAAAAAGAAAAAATGAGGGGATTGCTTTATTGAGTTGGATATATGGCTGAGGCAGCTGCAGGTGTGATCCCGCAACGTGCAAGAGTTAAAAATGTAAACTATTTTTTTTGGATCGGTCACCTCTGGCTCCTATAAAATAAGCCTTCGCTGTCCCACAGGATGTTTTGCATTGGCAAAAGTTCCACTCCTGTAAGTTTCCGTGGAGCAGTGGAGAAAAGGATTGGATTGCAGGGTCAGGGTACTGGTGTCGGGGATGCGGGGGGTGGGGGTGAGAAAAAGGTTGTGGCGGTCGGTCGGCTCCTCCCATCGTATCGTGTCCTGTGCCAGAGGTGAGCGTAACTTCAAAAATACTGCCATTTCCCCAACACCGTGTCCTTTATGGCATCCACGTACTGTGCTGGCACCCAGTATACCCAGTAGTAAGAGGCTTCAGTAGGACCCAGCTGAAATGCCTGCCAACAAGAAAATAAGATTTAGTGGGATAGAAATGTAGTATAGTTTTTCTGATTAGCTGTGTCTCTTACCTCATGTGCAGGGCAATGAGGTACCTTAGGTATCCATTGTTACAACCACTCAGTGACAGTTAGGTATCCATGGTTACCACCACTAACAACTAAGCTACTGCAATGCCTTGCACATGGGGTAAATGACATAACAAATCAGAAGAACTATACTACATTAATTGGAGGTATTTGCTAATATTAGTATTACACTTCAGGATATGATTTTGGAGAAGGGAATACCACTTTAAGTAAACCAGCCCACTGGACTTCTACATCAATCTATCAATTCTCACCAATCCAGTGGTCAGATGATCATTTATTTACACTGGAATGGCCCTTTAAGAGCTGCAATTATATGTATATAATGTGAATGTACCTAAAAAGCACAGACAGGTCCCTTACCATCATACGATAATCATCATGTTCTTCAATTGGCTCGGAGATTACATTTTTAATAGAACCCATGGGGATTTTTTCTGTTCTTTCTGTATAAAAAAATAAATAATCACAATTCTTTGCAGAGATCAGATTAACCAAGTCTACAGCCTATAGAGGAGCCCCGACACAGAGCGACTGACGCTGAGCTGCAGTTATTACATGAACAGCCATGCCAATGGATGCCGAGGAAAAATCCATTTTCCTTGAGTCAAGCCATTTACATAAAGTATGCACAACATAACTCAACTCTTTAAGATTCCTGAGTTACCTCCTGTATTATACTCCAGAGCTGCACTCCCTATTCTGCTGGTGCAGTCACTGTGTACATACATTACATTACTGATCCTGTACTGATCCTGAGTTACATCCTGTATTATACTCCAGAGCTGCACTCCCTATTCTGCTGGTGCAGTCATTGTGTACATACATTACATTACTGATCCTGAGTTACATCCTGTATTATACTCCAGAGCAGCACTCACTATTCTGTTGGTGCAGTCACTGTGTACATGCGTTACTTGCCTTTTGTACCGATCCATAGCTGGTCTTGCTCCAGTTTAAACGTCAGTCTGACTTTCCCTCCTGATTTATTGTACATACCAGATATAGGAGTTGTTGGAAGTCTCTCCTGTAATAGAAGACACGAACGGTAGTAAATAATCGCTGCCACTTAAGGTTTCACTGAATGATCTGTAATACCAGTCACAGCCCACAAACAAGAGTGGCGCTGTTCATTAAAAAAAAAAAAAAAAAAAAGCAGATCCTCAATCTAAAAAGACAGAATACAGAGCTGGACTCTGGTTTATTGCCACCCCGGCACAAGATCACTGTACAAACAGGACCACGCTGGTAGTTGGTGGGGGTCTTAGTCCAAATTTTTCTGGGCTTCCATAACAGCTATTTACATAGAAGGTTATATCCATTAGTTGCATTGAAGCAATATTTAAAGGTGCTTGCTCCAAATTGAAGATTTTTAAGGGTCATACCTTGTTGATCGGTGGGGGACTGCTGGAACCCACAGAGATCGCCAGAATGCTGCACTTTATTCTGCTTACAGAATGGAGTGGCAGTGCACTTATCCCCCCCCCCCCCCCCCTCCGACAGTTCTGTAGATAATGAAGGGAACGGCGGACAGGCATCCAACCTGCTGCTCCATTCTGTAACGGGGAATTTTTTTATCCCAGTTACAAAATAGAGCGGCAGTTCGTATACCTGACCGCCACTCCGCTCATTCTCTATGGGGCTGTCGGAAGAAAAACGAGCGCACTGCCACTCTATTCTGTAACCTGGTTTTGCAATGATGGAAATAAAGTGTCTTGTTTCCTGATTTTTTTTCCAATAAAATTCAGAAAGAGAGACTGCAACATCAAGACAAAGTGAAGCCCCAATGTCTCCTACTAGCCAGCCAGGTTACAGATCATCTCGCGGGGTAAAACATGTCTTCGATAAGTCTAATGTCAGCCTAACCCGCAGATGCCGATGGGTTCAGCCGGAAGTCTAATGAGTATGGGGATATGCTACAGGTCGACCCTACGGACATACATTCTTAATTTATTTTATCACGAAAAAGATAAGCAATGGGTGACCCCTGAGAAGGAAGCCTTACAGGGGTCTACTTTGGTTGACCCCTTTACAGCAGCCTCCTATACCATCTTCTCTGCCAGTGCTGAAGTTCTGGGACAGGAATTCAGCCCTTTTAGGTTTATCTTCTAACCCTAACCCTCTTAATCCCATTTTTAAAAGACCTGACTTTCTCTTAAGGGATGGGACGGTCGCACATTCTGCTTTATCTGAACTAGACGCCCAAGTCAGACATTCATGCAGGGATGTAAGGTGATGCACTTGACGCTTTATGAGGGGGGGGGGGAGCCAAAGGAGCCTGGCTTCTGCACTATAAACTCTCTAAGTAATCCTCTCTCTCTCTAAAGGGGCCTCATATTTGAATAAAAGTCTAATGCATTTAGTTATCCCACACCATTGGAAGACCTCCCAGGTCCCCTCTCGTGGAGAGGCTGGATACCTTCCTGGACATTTCTAGGATGGAGGAGCTCCTCGTCTGGGACCACAATAGGACTGACCAGTTCTTCAGAACATTGAGCCCTTTGGTTTCTGAAGAATTCCTATCTTGGCTGGATAAGCAAACCAATGCAAGACTAAGGATGAGCCAACACCTCCTCGCCACCATTTCTTTGTGTCTTCATCTCCCTTTCCAATTTCTCACCTTTTTTCTTCTTCTTTATTAACATTTGTTTTATAAAAATACTAGTACATAGTTAGTCATCCTACTTGACTTGTCGGTTTATGAATTGTTTGTATCTCTCGTAATAACTGAACCATAATGTGTATGGGGACGCTGATGGTCAGGGGAGACATTGATCGTGCATGTTTGATTTCGGACATTATTCTCCTGGAGAGGAGCAGTCAGCTGAAGTGTCAGTCAGCGGCTCTCTCAGAGAGAACACAGGAGCGGCATAGACAGAGCTCCTGCGTATGGTAGTCGGCTGAAATGGCTATTGGATGAATGATCGGCTGAAGCATCGTTCGGCTGTCAGCCATCTAATGTGTATGGGGCTTTAGGTCTGACTATCTGCCCTGGATGCGGGTTGGAAGAAGCTGGTCTCGTTTTCGGAGAGCTCTCACTTAGGCCCCTTCTGGAATAGGGTGCATAACCGTATCTTGGAGTTATACGGCTTAGGATTATCTGTCTGTTAGGGGTTTTTGGGAGATAATGTGGTAGAAAATGACAGGGCTACAGGCATAGGCAGAGGAAAGATGCAGCCGGCAACCGCATCTATAATAGAATGAGAACGAGCGACCACCTCAGGTCGGCTTCCAGTCTTGTTGGGGAACGATAGAGCCAGCTAAACACCTTGTAGGCTGTAGCCGCTGCATGAACATTGTAGTGTTACATGGTGGCCATTTAGATAAATGACTGTGTATTACAAGACAAACTCAAGCCCATCAGAGAGTCCCCTCTATTCTGGCTTATAGAGTTGGGGTCCTAGGTAGACAACACCCCGCTGAATCATGTCAGCCTACGCCAGGTATCACGGGTCTCCAGGATAAGAGGATCCTTACCTGCACACCTTTCAGGGATGGCATGACGTCTTCCGGTTTGCCCTTGTCCAGTACCTTTCTGTGTTGCTTAAAAATATAAGACAACAAAACTAGTAAGAAAACAAGTCTGGAAGGAAAAAATGCAAAATACAGATAAGTGCACATTGCATCTGCACAGGTATATGCTTGATAGATGCTTTGCCATTCATGCACCATAATGCAAAAAAAAAAAAAAAAAAAATTGAAAGATACTATACTGCACGGTATACTTTATTTTTTGCTATGGCCCAATAGTAGAGTCAGACGAAAGCCAAAAGACCACTAGTTTGGCCTCCGCACCACCAGACTGTCTCATTACCTTCTGCCGGCACAATGGCTCCTTCTTGTTTTCCTCCTCCTTCACCTCTTGCTGGATGGTCTCTTTGGGGGTGGTAACAGCCAGTACGTCATTGATGGTGGAACCTACCACCATGACTTTTGCTCCATTGGTAACTTTGATTTCCCGTAGTGTTTTGTCCTCGGGAAGCAGCCCTTTAAACATGACTTTCTGCATAGCTGGTGGAAGACCTGAAGGAAACGCGGACGTACAGGTTTTTAAAATACTTTGTGTTGAGTTATACGCTGCAAAAATTTGGTCATGGAGGTCTTAAAACCCCATTAAATTTTTTACAAAACCCCATAACACTGCTATGCAACACCTTACCAATCCTGTATAAACGCTTCCCTGGTTACACGCCAGTCTCTGTGCAAATTGAGGTGAAGCCATAAAACAGAGTCCTAACTCTGTTCTTTCTGGACCTTATAGGGGTTGTCCATTTTGAGAAAAAATAAAATAAAATTGGTGGACAGGTATGTGATGTTTACAAATAAGAAAAATAGCATGACTTACATGTGGAGCCCCCTGTCGCTCCAGCACCATCTTTCCGACGCTCCCCACTGGTTTATAGAACAGTCCTCGACATGACCGACAAAGCCAGGGAAAGGGATGTCACATGAAAGAGACCAGTGTGTAGCGGTGGGAAGGCGGCACGACAGGTGAGTGAGGTCTATTTTGGAATTTTAAATTTGCAAGTCAATTTTTTGTCAAAATGGACAAACCCTTTAAGTGCTGCCATTATTCATACACACAGTAAGCGAGCGTGTCATATGCGGATCCACAAGAAAGTGAGAAGAATATGTGTGCCGGAGGTTGGGATTTGTATGGCAGACATAACGCTCGTGCCAATCCTTAGATACTACATAGGAGGGTTTTTCGCAGAGTTCCCCTTTACAGGGTCGATCACAGATGCCCTTTAACCCGTTGGTGGCCTTACCTGTGAGTGTATGAATCTTCTGTTTAAGGCTTGCTCCTGTACTGTCCAATGGAAGCTTTACATCGTACTTGTTCTTATTCCAAATAATCTTAAACTCTACAAGCTCTTTTTCGGACTCTGAGTCCCCTCCGTTGCTGAAGGCGCCGTCCTCTTCTGGTTGTGCCGAGCTGCCGTCCTGAGAGGCCTGAGGATTTCCGTCTCCAGCGTCCTCACAGCTCAGCTGTGCCTTCTGTCCATCCGCCTCCATTCCCAGCTCTTCCACTTCTATAGGGGACAGGGACGAGAGCGGGTCAGTTCAGCCACTCACAAAACAGATCATTCCACACGAGTCGGATGATCGCGTCAGCAGAATGACGGCAAACGGTCCCGTAGCCATCGCCAAGCTCGCGCTAGGGGCAAACAAACTCACTGCCTGCAGCAAAGTATTATCATGGTAGACGTCTGATATGTACACTGTTAAAGGTTAATGATATGGCGGTATTAATTTCCCAATAGAAGCTGTCCTAGAAATTGTCTGTTGAATATATGTGTACGCAGATAAATGGTATACTATAGAAGAGGCTGGCACCAGTGTCACCAGTCACCTGGCAGGGCCGATGGTTCGATAACATGGCATGCAGCAGAGCAGGAGCCGCGCTACACTACATCACGGGGAGGCAGACGACATCCCAAACACTAGACAAGTGATATATGACAGCGACCTCTGCATCAGGTGTCAATCAGGGGATTCATGACACATTAGGTCCCGTGCCACACGATATAAAAATATATTTAGGACCAAAGAAATATCAGATCGGTAACATGGGCGCTGATCCTAACAGGGCAATCAAAAAATGAAAGGGTCACAGACTCTTCTCGACACATCTGTACTCCCAGCATCCTATTAATGTGCGAGTCTATTTTAGATAAATTTTGACGTTATGTTAAAAGAAAATATATACTTTTTCTACATTACAAGTTTCTATTGGTGGAAGCACCTTCTAAGTTTTGTGAAAAAGGGCTCTAATGTAATAGCGAGTGCAACTCTTCTGTTAGCTTCATTCAAGAGAGATGAAGACAGGTCATAGACTGTAATAACTGCCTGAAATAAAGCCAACAGGGGCCAAGAGCAGGCAAAGGGGTGCAGGGCTTAGAATAGGATTGGTGACCTTCATTCTAAAAATTGGTGAAGGGAACTTCTGCTGAGTCTCTGTGGCAGTGGTGATCAACCATTGGCACTTTAGTTGTCGCAAGACTACAACACCCAGCATGCCACAACAGTCTGTTATTGGCAAACTACCGTCTCCAGCATGCCCCGACAGCCTGCTATTGCAAAACTAAAACCCCCAGCAAGCCCCAACAGCTACATGCTGGGTGTTGTAATTTTGCAACAGCTGGAGAGCCAGAATTTGAGCACTAGTGCCCTGAAGCATGTCAAAAGTTTTTTTTTTTTATTATTATTATTATTATTATTCTTCAAGGGGCTGTCCAGGCATTAAATCAATTTTTGCTGCCCTGGTCCGCTAATCCATGGCATCAGGTCTTCACTTTTATGCCTCCTGTAAATTAATGGCATCATTGGGAGTGTTTGCTAGAGATGCCCAGATGGGAGCAAAAGTGAATGCCGACTGCCATGAAGAAGCAGACGGGACGCCGGACCAGGGTAGCGCAAATGGAATTGCTCAGCTCTCCCAGAGACAGAGATGGCATTGCACGCTGCGACTGATCGATGCTCGGTGAGTAGGAAGCACAGGGCGCATTAATAGGTTATATGCGCAATACCCACTGAGCGGCAAACAGTCGCCTCACTGGCCCGATTGCTCTCCACACCAGGCAGATCAAACATGTTCCCCTTTAAAAGTGAACCTGAACTATATCCACACATGCCCGGGTATTCATGGCAAACAAGGCAGGGCCTCAGAGCCAACACATTCACACACACGTGGCACGATGATTAGCGCTCGGCGCGGAGGGGAGCTCTGTCGTAGTGTGAGGATGACACAAGTGATGCCTACACTGGGCATGGGGCGCACTATAGGGAGCGCCCTATGGGAAGTGGCGCCTCCACCATCGGGTGCAGCAACTTTTATGCAACTCAAAGTGAAAAGTTGCCACAAAGTATAACTTGTGAGCAGATGGCACACGGGGGAGTGAAGTGACCTAGGGGAAGGGGCATGGGAGGCCAGTACTGCAGGGTGCAGGGGGCACACATGGCAGCCATGCTGGCACACAATGGGGGGTACAATGACATATGGCACTAGGAGGGGCAGGGGAGGCACAGCAGGCACACAGGACTCACAGATGGCACATGACCTGGGCACAAAGTTAGGACATGCTCCTATGAAGGAGGGCATGCCGGGCAGGCAGCAGGGGCAGCACAGCAGGCAATGCCTATGGCAGCTGGCACAACAGACTAAGGGACAGAGCACCAAACAGCCGCAAATCTCAGGACTGGACAGAGGAGGAGAACACACCGCTCTGCCCTCGGGGGACCCGGTACTAACCGTCCTGGGACGCCATGATGATTGTGTACAAGTCGCCAGCGCTAGTGCTGCCGGGAAACTCACAATCACACGTTTTTTGGTCCGCGTCGGCAACCGTAGGCCTAGCCAGAACCGGAAGAATAGCTGATACCATAGAGACAAGGCAGATACTAAAATGTACGGGCTACAAGTAGGTATGCCCTTAATTGGTCACGTGGTCGCAGCTTCCGGTTTCTTTCCGAGTGCTGAAGATACCATAGAGACTGTGGACAGGATGTTATAAATGTTCGCCAGCTAATAGTTATGCCCTGCTGTAGACGCCATTTTGTTGAAGACAAATCGCCGTCGACATCTAATATAAATTTACAATAAAATGGCTCCTGTAATGCGGACTTTTTTTTTTTAATAATCTGGCCAGCAGTGGGTTTACTTTTATGAGAAGGACATCAATAGGGGAGATGAGGCTGCTGTTAGGAGGGGTTCTGCTTCCAGCAGTGCGCCGGGGAACCAGGGGGTGTGCAGGAGGGCCACATACAGAGATTCGGGTGCGATTTGCTCCCAGCCCCACAGGTAACTTTACTGACAAGGAGACAGACATGTCACGTTAGTATTAGCATCTCCTCCCTCCTGAGTGCAGGACTAAACTACACACAGGCTGTGTTGTAGTCTGTGTAACCATGGAAACACATAGGCCTGCTCAGGAGCTGTAGTCTTGTGTAACCATGGAAACACATAGGCCTGCTCAGGAGCTGTAGTCTTGTGTAACCATGGAAACACATAGGCCTGCTCAGGAGCTGTAGTCTTGTGTAACCATGGAAACACATAGGCCTGCTCAGGAGCTGTAGTCTTGTGTAACCATGGAAACACATAGGCCTGCTCAGGAGCTGTAGTCTTGTGTAACCATGGAAACACATAGGCCTGCTCAGGAGCTGTAGTCTTGTGTAACCATGGAAACACATAGGCCTGCTCAGGAGCTGTAGTCTTGTGTAACCATGGAAACACATAGGCCTGCTCAGGAGCTGTATACACAAAAGCATTCAGTTATTTAACCCCTATCTGCACTTCCTCTATGATCAGCTGTGGTAACATTCACAGGGTGGGGGGTAACTATTGTGGCTGCATAGGTCACGCCAGGGCCTGGAGTTTAGGTGGGGCCCCCAAAAGACCTCAGCTTGCAGTGGGGCCCCTGAGCTTATGACACGGAGCACGCCACATGCTGCAGTGACCAAGATCAGAGCTAACGCCAATCCAGAGGATAAATGATATTTTACAAGTGCCACCGACTGATTATGGCTGCACTGACCCCCTGCAGCTCCGCTACCGCTGCTTCCTGCTGGTCGCTACTCCGGGTCCTGTGTGGACACGCTGCGAATGATCGCTCAGCCGGTGACTGGCCGCAGTGGTGACCAGCAGAGAATGAGTAAGCATCGGAACGGGAGCTGCAGAGGGATTGGTGAGTGTGAGTATTAATGCTTAATTCATTTATTTTATTTATTTAACTAGTCTTAGCCCATTAGAAACCAATATCTATAGTGAGGCTGAAAGAAATTGCAAAAACAAAAAAAACAGATCGATAAAGTTTTTTTAAAACAAAAATGTTACAAAGTCTTAGGGCTCGTTAAGACGACCATGATGATTGGTCCGATCTCAGGGCGTCTCCTGACCAGAGCGTGACGGCTTCATATATTTCTATAAGGCGAGACGAGCGGTCAGTCCGTGCATTGTGCTCCTAGATTGGACTGATGAACACGGGCATCTGAAAGAGCCCCAGTATCACCATGTCTGTAACCACCTGAATTATATGTGCTATTCCCATCTGCCTCACTCTGCATCCTCGGATAGAGCTTATAATCGGGATGAGCAGACCGTGGAAGTTCAGGCTCTCATACCAGAACTGTACCTAAACTTCAACCTGAACCCGAACCCCATTGAAATCAATGGGAACCTGAAGTTTGGAGCTGGAAAATCTCTCTCGCTCGCTCTTTTTCTCTCTCGCTCACTCTTTCTCTCTTTTGCGCTCTTTCTTTTGCACTCTCTCAGGTTCGCTTATCTCTACTGATAAATACAAGCAATTTTGCTATTTGCTGCTTATTATAATTGTCATCTGTTCTTGAGATATTAACACTTTTCTTTTGTTTAAAGCTCATTGCCTTGGAGACCGACCACCGCTGCTAGAATATGCTCTTTTCTATTGAGCTTGTAAGCTCTGTATTGAAGCTGGCCAGGATCGCTGGAGCGCTTTAATACCTCTTATTCCCACAGTGCTTATAAGCTAAACAACAGTGGTGGTCGGTCTCCTAGACAACAAGCTTAAAAGAAAAGTGTTAATATCTTGAAAACGGCTTCAAATGTTAATAAGCAGTAAATTGCAAAAGTGCTTGTATTTACAAACTCTATGCAATGAAATATCCATCAAGGAAAATGGATATAACCCTTTAAGTTATAACATTACTTACCCCACATAGTGAACGTCAAAACACGGTTGCTACACTCCACCAGCCCTTCACTGCAGTTATGTAGATATGAGTACAGCGCCCCCTTTTGTCATTAGCATTCCCTTGTCTCCTTAGGATTTCTTCATCTGGGCGGCCTGCGCACGGCTCTCTACAATTACCTATTCGCTAAGAAACACGGAGGAGTCTTTATTCTGCGCCTTGAAGACACCGATAGAAGCCGACTGGTCCCCGGTTCGGCGGAGGGGATAGAGGACATGTTGGAGTGGGCAGGTTAGAGCATCGCTTTGGGTAGATGGTCTTTTTTTTTAATAGTAAAATACAATCTTAATGACGTAGCTCATGTCTTCTCCCCAGGGATCCCGCCAGACGAGAGTCCTCGACGAGGAGGCCATTATGGACCCTATGAACAGTCGCGGCGTCTGAATTTATACCACGAGGCCGTGCAAACATTGCTGGAAAGCGGAGCGGCTTATCGCTGCTTCTGTACTCAGCAGAGGCTGGACCTGATGAAGAAGGACGCGCTGAGGAGTAGACAGACGCCCCGGTAAGAGAACGCGCCCACCAGAATGCCACCAAATGTGGGGTCATTACAGCCCCTAGGGCAGCCATATTGGCCATAACACAGCTTTTCCTGTAGAACAGATAAGACCAAGAAACAACTACATTTCACATATCTTGTGATTTGCCTTTTCTATGTTCTCGATATCACACAGCCACCCATATCAGATTGGTCAATGTCCGATTTCTAGCAGCCCCACCATTAAGCTGATGAAAAGGACCGTGGCACAGCGCCACACATTTGGTAGTGGCTCTGCCTGGTATTACAGCGCAGTCCTATTCACTTGTATAGGAGCGATCTGCAGTACCAGGGACAGATGCTCCAAAATGTGTGGAGCTTGATGAGCACTTGGCCGTAAGTCGGCCTCCA